>NC_063211.1:23009833-23309833 GCF_017589495.1 Alosa alosa | reverse complement strand
AAATAGAGATCCACTCAATGGATGTAGCCAGCGCACAACCTGCTGAGAGTGGGAAATGGATACAAAGGTTAATGCTACTAACTAGACTATAAACTAACACATATTTATCAAAGTAGCCACGCACACACAACAGCTGATGAAATGCGATTTCCCTGCGATAGTGGGCCAGATTGAACTGGGTGGCCAATCGACCATGAAACCTGGCAGAGGCGAGCAATGCAGGAAAGATAAACATAATTGCCTACAATTGAAATGGGAGCCAGGTATTAGGGCAGTTCACGCATCAGCAGAAGACAACAAAACCCACACACTCCCTTAGCTCACGAATAAGCTAACTGAGTCACAACGATCAATCGCTCGACTCCCAACTCCTGCAGCACCACTCCCAACCATGGGTCCCTATTACGAAGGGAAAGTTAGACTTTTACTACAGGCTACCATCAGGCTCCTAAGGGGAATCATGTTGATGGAATCTATTAAAATGCACATCAGCACATGTTTTATGAAGGACAGATTGTGAAGTAAGTAAGTGAGTAAGTGAGTGAGTAAGTAAGTAAGTAAGTATCTATCTATCTATCGATCTACCTATCTATCTAGTCTCAGTGGTTTGGAGAGAGGGTGTCAGGTGTTCGGTCCCCCCCCCACCCCACAACAAAACTTTTGGGTCTTGCTGATGATCGATTCCAGGGATCTCCTTTTGAACCAAAAGACCATGGTGCCAGTATGGTGCCTTTACATACTGCTTATATATGGCCAGGTTGAGTTGTCATTATAATGCATCCACTTAGCATTGCCACCAAAGAGCACATTATTATGACCGCCGCGCAGCGAAGCGATTTTTTTTTTGTTTTTTCTTTTTTTTTTCTTTTTCGCATGTCCAAATTTCCGTCAAGGATTCCCGGGACACTGAAAGACCGGGGTACACGAAACTTGGTGGACATGTAACCCCACATGGATAGCATGGAACCATCGTTTTCCGTTTGATCTGTAGCCCCCACTGAATTGGACCCCCGAAAGGAGGGTAGGGCAGACACAGTTTTCTGTGAATATCTCGAAAACCGTAGGGTTTAGGAGGACCATTTTTGGGCCATGTCAACCCATTCCATAACCACTCATTTCATGTATAAGCCACCTAGTTAAACACAAAAAAAGTAAAAAATGAGGTGGTGTAATTGAAGGTATCTGTGACCTAACATAGTCAAAACTGCACGAAATTGGAAGTGTAGGATCACTATGACACCCTCTGTATGCACGCCAAGTTTTGTGGAATTCCGTTCATGGGGGCCACACAATAAATTAATTTATGTTACTACACACCAACTGGCCTGTAGGTGGCGGAGACAGTTTTCTGTGAATATCTCGAGAACCGTGAGGGCCTGGGAGGTCCACCTTTTTTGTATGTTGGTCTTAAGGGGGCATGTCAACCCATCCCATTACCACTTATTTCATGTATAGCCCACCTAGTTGAAAATTAAAAGCAAAAAATTAGGTGTTTTCATCTCAATATCTCTGGCTGACAAGGTCAAAACTGCACGAAATTAAAAGTGTAGGATCATTATGACACCCTCTGAATGCATGCCAAGTTTTGTGTACTTTCGTTCATGGGGGCCTTACAATAAAATAATTTATGTGTACATTTAGTGACGTACACCAACAAGGATTCACGGGACACTGAAAGACCGGGTACACAAAACTTGGTGGGCATGTACCCCCACATGGATAGCATGGAACCATCATTTTTGTTTTCATCTGCAGCCCCCGCTGGACTGGACCCCGAAGGAGGGGTAGGGCAGACACAGTTCTCTGTGAATCTTTTATGGTATGTTGGTCTCAAGGGCCCACATCAACCTGGCTCATAATCACTCATTTGTGATTTGCCCCCGTAAAAAAAATGAAAATCAGTAGGATTAAAAGAAAGCCAAAATAAATATTCATCATCATGGCTGCATTTTCAGTATTGGCGAAAGTAGTCGTTTGTCCACTAGATGGCGCATCGCTGCAGTGAGACGTAATTTTGTTGGAAGTTAAAAGTGGGTTGGAAAAACAATGGACGCTTCATACAAGGACTGTAATTTACATAGCAGCGAACATCTAATAAGGATAGGGCGATGTTCACATGAAGTGTAATTCCCATTTCTTCTTGAAGCCAAATAAATCTGAGGATGTTTATCGGACATGCTTGGTTTTACTGCAGGTACGTTAATCTTGTAATATCAATAAGGACCTAGGTAATGTTACCGTTAGCGTTGGTTGAGTGATGGAGGCATTTGATTTATTGCATTTGTAGAAAACTATAAATGCGGTTATACCAAGCAAATGTATAGCAGCACTGTTTGTATCTTCGACTGTCATTTATTGCACGCTACAAAATCATTCTGTGCAATGGAAGATTTACCAACGCTACACCGGGTCTGATACAGTTTTGCCTATACATGGAGACTGGAGACGCCTGTTTATTTTATTTTAAGTCGCGCAAGGTGTGAGAGGGGAATCGATGTGCTTTGATTACAGCTTGGTAGTTGTAGTCTGTGAAATTAAAAAGCACGTGTGTGTGAAGTATCCAAACAATGACACCTTCATTTCATTATGGCTGCTTTAGCAAAACACCTTAAGCTACTGTGTAGTGGGTCCCATTTAGAAGTGGCTACTTCATTCAAGCGCTTCCCTTGACTCATGGAGCTGCGTGAATGTTATTACAACTTTTCAGCCACCGATATGACAGTCCGCTTGATACTGTAAGGCGTAAGCCATTGGTTTCCAAAGGAGATTTTATTTGTGTCGCCAGCATAGCCAATTTATGTTGTAAATAGGCCTACCTTATAATCCTACCTGTAGCTTAGGGAAGCTAACAGTTTTCTATTAGGATCTAGTTTGTTAGTTACCGTTTTGTCATAACTCCCTGATGCATTTTTGCATTTAGAATAGCCAGAGCGTGTATATCTCAATCGGAAAATTAAACAATATCGGGTGCCTATGGACTAGGCTGGGTGAACCCAGCCTGATCTGCCCGCTATTTATTTTTTGATTTCTTAAAAGATTGAGCTTGGTCTGATGAAAGCCAGACTAGCCATGGACCTCAGTTAAACAATGCAAGGGAACATGAATCAGCCTATATTTGCACTAACAATAACGGACAAAAGCTCTTCAACTTTGGCCCGTTAAAATGTGTATGAACAGTCTAGCGACGCATTTCATCAAGGCCCATTTGGACATGTCAGTTATTTGCAGCACTGGTTAGATGTAAAACAGCATTTCGTTTCAGACTAGGCTACTGTTACTTAATTTGTGCATTGACAATAAAGTATTACATGAACTAAAGATGACTAAAATCTTATGTAGAAGAAGAAACATTCACAAAAATCCATCCATCCAAAATGACCTTTGTTTTGATAGCTGTTACGGCATGGAACTGACAGAGATGTTTTGTTTAAAAATACATAAAAAAATAAATAAATAAATAACATTATGCTGATACCTTTTGCTTTTCCCAAATACAATGTAGCCTACAGGTGTAAGTGACCTTTCATCAATCCAGTTGCAATGGATGAACTGTGATGAACTGCCCTACTTGTGATTGTTTAGAGATTTTAAAAGGTTTTATAACAATTCTACATCTTCTTTGGCTATTCTACAATCTATTCACCTTTTCAGCACCAGTAGGGTACTTTCTGTGCAGCCGCTTTACACACTCAGGCATGCCAAACAAGCATACACAAAAGTTTCAAGAGTGGGGATGGAGTAAAATATGGAGACAAATTGAAGTGTGATTTATTTTCGCGGAACGGATGTACAGGACTGAGCGGCGGTCATATTTTGTACCGCTATGCGGTACATCTAGTTTATCCTCCTACAATCAGGCCAAATTTTTTGAGTGCACCAAATAAGACCTGTTTCGCTCTGCATACAGTATTTGTTTGATCAGTGTTTGACAAATCTCAGCATGTGTTGTATTAAGCATGACTACAATATATAAAGTGGAGCGTTCATGCAACTAAAAGTGATGTGGGTGTTTTTGGGTTAATTAAAAAAAATAATAATTTAGGTGTTCAAATATGTATGGTAATACATATGGAGGAGCTTGTTCTGGCTTTCACAGGACCAGAATTTTGTTTTCAATAGACGTTTTAGCAACACTTGTCAAAATGACTAATTTTCAGGAGTCCAGCAGGACTCCATTTTACAATGAGGGTCGATTAATCTCATGAGAAATGAGTGGCTCGAGACCTGAGACTGTATTATTTCTCATGCACTGGACATGTCATCCTTCTAACCATCACTGCATAAAATATGAATCATTCTGTCAGCATATGAAATGCTCTGCAGTGGCTCCGGCTTAATGTTTGAGAGGGGAAAACAGAGGCTCTTCAAAATAATACTGTATGTGGCTCTTCCCTTCAAAATGCATATGATGCAAAGAATTCAGCCACCATTTTCTTTTTTTTTTCATATCAAGCATACCACAGCTAAGAACTGTAAATAATCCTTCAATTAGAGGTTGAAGAAAAAGTAAAGTTCCCTTAAGTGTGGAGACCTCCTTGAACCACATGAAAGCTAATTTTAGCTGTGAAGTATACTCAAGGATAACATCTGTGATCTGCCACTTTGATATCCATAACACTCTCAAATTATACTTTGGCTTAATAATACTATCTTGGCCTCTAGGGTTTCTTTTATCAGAGGACTTGAGAGGACACTAACCTCATTAAAAATACAAAACATTTTGTTATTAAATGCTAACCAAAAAAGCTGCTTGGTCACTCGGCTGAGCAAACAAATAAACAAACGCATAAAGAACACACAAGCTCACAAACACTTTCATGTCTTGTAGGATTGTTGGTTTACACGAATACATGAATAATATGACTGGAAATTGAGTTTGTCAGAATATACATGAGTTCACCAAGGACAGTCCCTCTCAGAGGAGGCAGCCAGGAGCTAAAGTCTACTCATATTGCACTCTAAAGATATGATTCAAAGTAAGTGGTATTGACAGACTTCACTCTGTAATGAGTTTTCTGACACATTAACACTCTTGTTTCGCAAGCAGACCCATAATATTCTATCTCATGGATAATGGTTTATTGATTAAGCCATTTGTTGTCAAGGAGGTTGTTCAGCATATTTAGGAATCACAGGAGTGATGTCAAAGATGCCGCATCCTCCTCCGTCCAATCAGATGAAGGCAGAGATTTAGTGAGTGTGGTGGTGTTCCCAACTACCATGTGGAAAGTACTGTGTCATAGTAAAGGTTATGAATCATAACCAAAGTTCTATGATCATGGGGATATGTGTTAGACATTCACATCAGACTAGACAGGAGTTTTGTTTCTTCTGGAAGTCTGTGTTGTACATGGTCATAGCCGAGTCATCTGAAGTATATAAGTTTATATAAAAGAAATACAATAAAACTTAACCATGCTGTCAGTTTGAGTAAAAAAAATAGCAGCCATTCTGTGGGTCATGTGCTTGTTTAACCATACCCATACATAGTCCTTGCCCAGGGGGCAGTAGCTCAGTGTTGAACTACTGTACAATATGAAAATCAGCACATACTGACAATTGGCAAGAATGGAATAAGAGAACAGGTAAGGTGACTCTGAACATCTGGCGAGCAATCAGCATGGGGTCGATAGGCCTATATATACATTTGCCCACCACACCTTGGGAATGCACTGTGAATATTGCTAGGACACAGACCATAACATCAGCAAATGTATACCAGATATCGCATTGATTGAAAAATTCAGTTTTACTTCCGTCAGGTCTCACAATCTCACATAATACATTGGTACTTATAGTAGAGTTCTCAACGGGTCGGGTCGGCCCGACAAACCCGACGGGACCCGCAGATTTGGGCCGGGTTCGGGTCGAAAATATAAGCAAATGACTCGGGTCGGGTCGGACCTCGGGCTTAATCTTTTCCGCTCAGTGAAAAAAAAACATTTATTAATCATTGCTGCTGTTCACCGTAAAGAAAGTCTGGTTACTGCGTGCAACGTGCATCATGGAGAGGGACGGGGGCAGACCTGATGCCGCTGTGTGCACGCCTTTAGCCTGGATAAGAAGATGGGAGTTGGTGAAAAGTAAACTTGCCGCAGGTGAATTCACCATCGCTACTACAGGAGTGGGAAAATCAGAGGTCTGGAAAGTGTTTGGAGTGGTGCTGGATTCTGATGGAAATTCTACAGGTTATGGGCAATGATTAAAATGTAAGGTGCTGATGAAATATGTGACCCTGCAAGGCGAAACCAGTCGCTTTGGTAAAATTTACAAAATTAAGTTATTGTGCTCACATTAACGGCCATAAACTAAGCTTCCCAACGACATGTAGCCTATTTAAGTAAATTGTCATGCTAATGTATTGAATCTTCACCTAAGTCAGGGTGTAACATTCAAAACGTATGTTATACGTCGGGCCGGGTTCGGGCAGATAATTCATGTTGATGTGTCGGGTTACATCGGTTCCGGGCTTTAAAAGCCACGGGCCAGGTCGGGTCAGGTTGTAATTTTCAGGCCCGTTGAGAACTCTAACTTATAGGCCCACTTATATGCTACCTACTCCCAATGTCCCGCAATATCCAGAGGCCTTTTAGAGGAGGCACAACTGGAGGGGGACACAATCATCCAGAACTATCCACAGTTCCATCACTGCTGTCCTGAAGAGTGATATTGAAATCATACACTTACTCCAATACAAACCCTACAGCTCCAATATGAAATCCTCACCATTGAGAAATACATGTGATTTCAATTATCTCTTTTCTTGTAAACCTCTCTATTACATACATTGCTGTTGTCTGAAATGCCAGGGCTATTTCTTGCAGGTTTCAACTTTTTGCCATACTGTCTGTGTTTCAGGTGGATAAAACCTCTAAGGTAGACATAAGGAGAATGTTAAGTTGATCATGCAGAACATCGGTGTGTCTCTTGTGTTTACTGCTTGGGGAACTTGCAGCGTGGAAACATCTCCAGCCATATAACCAGCAGATCAAAGTTGGCCTGAGCAGTCACTGGGACTTCACAGCGCTACACAGTCGGGGGATTCAAGGATTGTTGAGCAAAGGTTTTTCTTTGGCAGAGGTCAGATTTCTTCCCCCTCGCTCAATTCTGTTTTAACGCCAGAGGACAAAACTGGACAAGTTCCTACTTTTACATGTAACAAGGGAGGTGACATGAAATCAAAACTTTTCAGCAAAAGTGATGTTTGAATTCATTTTCTTTCCAAATTATTGTTTGAGCTGCAACAGAAAATCATTACACTTGACATGTGTCATAGGCTCCATTCAAGGCTTAACAAATGAGAGCCTATTATTTAGCTTGCCATTTCAATTGAAGTCTGTTGAAAACTAGTGTGGCAAGTCTCTCACAACATTAGGGTTTCATTTCACAAGGTTCCAGCAGTTCCGGATGCTAGCATAGTTGTTTTTTTTTCTTTTTCTTTTAAAATGGTATGTTGTTTTTTTAGTGCCATTCGAGTTATATGTGCACTTTCACAATTTCCCAGCTCTGTCTTTCTCCATCTAAGCGCCTGTTCATTTTTAAAGCCTCCTGTTGCCCATTACATTGTATTTCAGGTATCATCAGGTCAAAAGGGCAGCAGCGGTATGCTGCATTAGTGTAGCCTATACAGATATTTTTCCGTACAAGATGTTTCATTAGTAGAATTTCCCTTTACTGTTAAAAGATAAAGGGCACGTTAATTATACACCTAAAACAAGATCTTACATAATAGCCTATCATGGACAATGTGATACTAAGTCCAATAACTTATCACTTCACTTTGTGTGTGATTTTATTCACATACAAAGTGAAACATGCATGTGGTTATACATGCATGTGGTTAAACTGTATAGCAAAAGAAATGTATGGGTATTATTGAGATGGCTTTTTGTCCATAACTTAAAAAGTAGGAATACATTTCTTTCTTGTCAACAAATTGTGAACCTGCAACCCATCAGCACCTGGCTTCAAGACACAGCTGGCTGTGCAAAGAGAGGTTTTACTTTTTAAGGAATATATTTACATTTGTCATGGAATCAAAATAAAGTTGTTTGTCAAACCAAAACTGAACAACAGCTGAGTAAGTCTCACTCCTATTTTATAGTTGGAAACAATAGCCCAACAAGAGCAATAGCGATAATGGTCTGAAGTGTAGTTAACAAAACCATTAAAGTGGACCTAAAGCTAGCATTGGTCTTTTATCACCCCGAGCAGCTGGGTGAAGTGAAGGTGCATGATACGGTGATTTAAGCAAACAGCTTCTCTGGAGAATGTGCTTGCCACATGTTATACAGATACCCAGATAGTTTGTACTGTCAAACCTTCCCTTACATAAAATGCACACAAATATGATTCACCAAACTACCCTACAGTTAGTTATATCCAGTGAAATACCATTTGGGATACACTGCATATGATCTGGGTGGGTACATGGTCATGTCAAAGGTCATGTCAGCCTTGACATGTTAAGGCAATGTCAGAATTGCCTGGGCAATACAGCAAAGGACAGCATGATTACAGGACTGTTTTGGACTCCTTGCAGTCCCTTTTTAAAATAAAGCATTACAATGGGTGAAGGTCATTTGCATGAGTTTGGAGTAGGAAGGGAAATTATCTTTGCCCCAAAAAATGCAAATGATGTTGGCTAATAATTCATAAGAATGCATATAAAATCCTCATTATCCTATATCCTTAGCATATATTGTAATTTCTTTCATGAATGTTAAAAAATTAACAATTTGCTATATACTTCTGCAAAGTCAGCTATGAGTGAAACATCTGAAAGTCTGTTGGAAGGACTGTTTAAAACAAGAACTAATCATAAGACTTCATTAAGAAATACACAGCCTTTGATATTAATTACGCACTGTATATCCATATCTTCTATAACATTATGCAAATGGGGTCATTTAGGTTAGAGAAATAACTAGAAGTTGGATGATAATAGAGTTCCCTCCCTTCAATGCATATCTTTAAATGCATTTAATTATGGGGAGGCAAGCCACTGTAGATAAAAGAGGACCTTGATAATACTGTTTGCATAAGACAATGTCTGCAATTAAAGCTATGATGTAACGTCTCTAGATGGCTGATTCACAAGCATACGGTTTCCTTTGATGGTGACATATTCTGGTCATCCCTTAGAAGTCTGCCTAATTCATTGTGAAGAAAACACAGGATGATATTAGTGATTTTTACAAAAACTTACATCTAGAAATAAAGGGAAATAGAAAAGGCTAACGTGAATTAATTTTCTTTTTGTCCAATGCATTGTTTCATAAGTGATGACTTAAAGATGCAATCTTTAAGAAAGTCTTACTGAAGTCTGTACTGAATGTGCTTGAAAGATTATTATTACTACCATCATTATTATTGCGAAGTTAAGGGGACATACATACATTTCATATGGTCATCATCAAGGTATTAAATTTAACAATCCTGTTTGGTTCCAAACATAAAGTCTGAATGTCTCTAAAATCATTTAAAACAGAGCTCTCATATCTTCTCTGCATCTTTTGCATTTTTAGAAGGGGCAAACAAAGCTGGAAAAACACTGCCACATAACGCATAAGCTTTCTTTTGTTTATTTCCCAAAGAACACATAATTAAAATTCAATCTGCTGATTCATGATCTGAAATACAGCCAACAGTTAAAATTGGAAAAAAGAGAAAACATCTATACCCCAAATTATATCACACATCTATTACATCATGGTTGACAGCATTCTGCAGTTTAAAGCAAAACACCCAAACGACATGACCTATTTTCTCCAGTTCTCCACTCTACAACCATACTGAGTCAAGGAGCAAGTGTGTGTGTGTGTGTCTGTGTGTGTGTGTCTCTGTGTGTGTGTGTGCACGCGCGCATGCATGAGAGAGAGAGTTGCTACGGGCAGCTCTGAACTCCCAGAGTTCCGCAGGAGATGCCAGGGATGGCAGGATGATGTGTGCCCTCGATTTGTCTAGCGACTCGAGGGCAGAGGAAGTCAAGGCGTGGTGAGTTATGAGGCTGCCACTCCACTTCTGCATTCCATTTTACGGATGGAGAACATTTAAATATATACGGCAGTCAAGCCATATGCCATGTCACGAGGCGTCTTGTGAAAAGGGTTTGCCTTTAGTCTCCCCCTTTACAACGCACTGGTTTATAAGGCTGCGCCCCCTGTGAAAAAAGAAGAAGAAAAAAAGCCTCAAAGGCTGTACTACTGGGCCTGGGTGTGCTCCAAGCCTTTATCCCGAGCCAAATGTCGCCTTCATTTTTCCTGACTCTCTGTTATAACAGCAACACCCCCAAGATGAACTGAACGCATGTGGGTCTGGAGCAGCGAGCGAACTTTAATGATTTTCTGTGCTTTGGCACACAGATGAGGCCGGCTCCTGGAGCCAACGAGGGCCCCGGCGAGAGGCTCCCCGCACCGTCCCCACCACCGCCGTCATGCTGACAGCCTGGTCTCCTCCCTCTGGCACTGGCCAGGCCTCTCTTTGAAATAAATAATACAAAAACACCAACGCGGCGCCACGGTGATCAGCATGCAGACACCCACCCATCAAAGTCACGCAACTGAGAGAAGGTAAAAAAAAATGCTCAGCTTTGTGAGCAAAATAGTTTAGATCAACTCTGCAAACAAAGTGTCTCAGAGGCATTGCACCCCCTCCCATACACACACACACTCACTTCTGTATTTTACAATGTCATTTTATGTCCGCCAGTTAAAAAGTCTTAATTGGAATGAGAAAGCTAACGCAGCACTGATGGCATCAACCACTGCCAGCTGTGCCGTGCCTTATTCTGCAGGGCTGACCCCAGCACAAACAGTCTATTAGGCCTAACTAGACGTGTCTTCTCATGGGGATTCCAAATGCTAAACCTTAAGTGTATTTGGTGCCTTGAGAGATGCAGCATCCAGCACAGACAATGCTTTAGGGATCCTTCGTGTCTTGTCCAATCAAATACAAGAATGCACTTATCCCTGATCCCTATGGTGAGTGGCATATCGAAGCAGGGATCCATGTGGAAAGATTAGAAAGGGTGCTCACTTCACAAATATTGGCAAATTAAGATTTTTATCTCCAAGTAAAGCCTGAAATAATGTGTCGTGATATAAAAAAGAGCACATTTACATATGGACCATGTGATAAAATTAAGTTCAATAAGTTTGCACTGCAAAAACGTATTATCTAACCAAGTGTTGTATTCTTATATTGAGATCAAAAATCTAGTCGGCATTGTTTTAAATATAGAGAGACTTAGGCTACCTAGTGCTTTCTTGTCAGATCATCTAACTTAATATAATGGTCAGTCTGTCTTTTTAATGGTCAGTCTGTCTTATTTTAAGACGTCTTATCAAGACAAATTTGCTTTAGGCACTAGCAGCCCCGTCTTCTTGTTTTAAGTCCAAGGATGCTTACATTTGTAATAATTTGGCTTACATTTGGAGGACCATTTTTTTGCAGTGTGGTCTATAACCCCAAACTGAACCAGACATAAATAACAAGAAATACGATCTAGGTTATTGGAATTTGGCCTTTTCCTAACGGAAACAATTTCTCCTGACTTAAAAATCATTCTTTTTGGGTTTTCTTTTTTTTTACTTCAATAAGATTATTGCAGACCATCTGTTGAGCAATCTGCAGCCTTTGTCTCAGTAATGAGTTATCCTGCATGTTTGCACACAGCTGCATATTGTCTCTTAAAATGGATGGGATTGAATTGTTCCTCTGGCCTAACTCTGAAAAATAAACAAAACAAAACAAACAACAACAACAAAAAAAGAAAAAAAAAACAGACAAAATGAATGACCTTTGTTGAATTTTGTGCAGATGCAGCCACTGTATAACCGACATGTCAAACAGACGGTAACAAACCAGGACCTCAGCTGGGTCTCTGCTAGAGTAGTCAGTGCATGAGGTTGATTATGACTCATCACAATGGTCTCCTACCATATAGACCCTTTCAACAATAGACCCTTTCAACAATAAAAACAAAAACAATGCTTGAACGTTCTATTTGGTTCCCAATCTACTTCCTCTGCATTAAGATAACATATGGAATGTTAAAACGGAAGCCTTGTAAGGCCAACTATGATGCTGATAATGGAACTCTCTTGAAAGGGTCTATAGAACATATCTGTGAAAACATATACAGTACAGACTCTTTTCATGTACAAACCCTACATGATAAATACTGTATGTAGTATTGAGCTTGCTATATGTTTCAGGTTAAAATGTCACAATGCCCTTCAACATGCAGTGGGTTACAGTAAAATGTAATGCAAAATAAGAATAATAATAATAATAATAATAATAATAATAATAATAATAATAATAAAACTTAAACTGCATATGAAAGAGGCCTCAGCTATGTCATCATACACCATACTATGATCATATGTGTTTCACAGTCTCTTTCCATACAGGCCGTCTTGAGAAGAAATGTCAAATATGCGCTCTAATCTGTTCTATATCTAGATTTAAATCAGAGCAGGAGGAGGTGACTATTTTTGGTCTGTCTCATTGGTCCCATTTCATTAAGCAAAGGAGAACAGAATGTATGAATGGCCCATTGCTCTGAATACAGTGTGGGTGTTGTGCAGTCTGTCTCTCTCTCTCTCTCTCTCTCTCTCCCTCTCTCTCTGTAGCAAATAAGAGTGATTGTTTCAGGCTGAATAACTTTAACACTTTAATATGGGTGTTTACAAGTCTAAATCTGAACCTTTGACCTTAACTCAAATGCATGTGTGAAACATATCTTGGCAGGAACTGTTAGTAAAACAAAAAAGGTCAACACTCTGCCACCCCTTTTTGGGCACACTTGAAAATACTGAAGTTCTTGCTGAGTCATAGCTGAAGAAAAAATATATTCAGAGAACACAGCCAGCTTTTGATTAATTGTTGCCTCCAGTTTGCATGGAAAAAACACCATTGTCTACCCAGAATTATGACGAGGGATCCCTTATCTTTCTCTCATTATTTTCTCAACAGTAATCCCCTCCAATGAAAACACTGTTCCGATTTTTATTAGATAAAATTAGCAGACCGTATGCATACAGAGTGTTTGTATTGTACCACCAAAACGAGTCACTTTGAAAACAGTCGGAAAAGAGATCTTCAGTCAGAAAGTGTTTTGCATGTCACCTCTCTTCACGGTGACCTCCGTGAAGTCCGACAGTAATATTCTGCCAGAGGCAACAAAGGAAGAGCATTTCATAATCAGCAAACATTGCTTATGATCTCAGAGAACTTTTATGCGCTGTTGCTAAGCAACAAAAGGGCACCTCTCGGCAGTGGAGTTATGTGCAGCTTATTGTAAAATGTGTCAAACAGTAAATACAAACTCATTCTGTTTTGTGTGAACATATGAAGAGGGCGTACTGCAGAATAGCCAACAGGATGGGATCTTCTAGTGTGTGTTGAAACCTTGACATATATAGGCCTAATATGAGAAAAGGACACACTACCTCTTGTGTCCTACAGTATGTGTTTAGCTGTTTCACTGTACATCCCAAGGTTGATTATAGGGCCTACGTCTGTGCAGAACTAGGGGAAAAATGTGCTCTTTTTACCCAAATCAGTCTCTCTGTCATGCTTTATCAGAGAGAAAAAAATTACTCATAGGCAGCCAACATTGTAATCCAAAACATGTTGTATAAAATATATTTAAAAGGCATCCCCACAATACTCAACTGACTTTTTGAAATCAATGTTTGTGGAGCTAGCAACAGATTGCAAGGCCACAAGGAGGACTGCAGCTACCTCTCTGCCTCCATGCTGGTATCAGTTACATACTGTAGCTGAGTAGTGTGTTTGTGTGTGCATGCTTTTTACTGAATGCAATAGAAGATACCTTTCTAGACAGCATCCAAATTAATTTCCCTCTCTTAAAGACAGAAATGCATAGTCATGCTGGAGCTTTAAAAAAAAAAAAAAAAACATATGTCAGTTCCAGAGGTGGAGTAAGGGTTCCATATGCATAATAAATAGGGCCCGTGTAGTATTTAGACTCTTTTCCTCTGGTAGAGGCAGCATGAGTCATCCAACTCCATAAAATGTGTAATCTGCAAACAAAAAACAAAAAACACATTCTCATGCCTTCAGCTCTATACCTCCTAAAAACACATCAAAATCTTTAAATTGTCCTTTTCTTTCAGGCTTCTAACAAAATCAAATAGATAATTCAGCATTTTTTGTGCATATGTGAACACAACACGCCAACCAAACTCAGACCCCTGTAACACGAAGCGAACTGAGACCACCTCGGGAGTCTCGGCACGGTTCGCTTTGAAGTCCGCGGCACAGTTCGCATTATCTGTGCATTGTGAACACAAATCGCCCTGGGTTCTCTTTCACATTTTGCATTGTAGTCTAGCCTATTTTGTCCTACTTGACTTACCATTGCCAAAAGAGAAGGCATGCCATTTATTATAATAATAAAAAAAAACCAATAAGGCCTACAGACATTTGTAGGCTAACGTGGCTACAGCCAAACAAGTTTGCCTTAACGTTAACATTAGACTGTCTTTTCATCTAAGCTATTGGTAACTAACAATGTAGAAATCAGCAAACTTTAGATTGCACTGCTCACTATTTTTCATGATCTGCTAGCTAGGCTATTATCTCTCTGTCAAACTCTTCTTGTATGTGGCAAACATACGTGAGACTGCGCAGCGCACTTAACGGGCTTCTGTTCACTTGTCATTTTGGACATGAGCTAAAGTTGGACATAGCAACAGTAACCAGGTGGAGTGGGCCTACCACTGAATTAGAAAGTATGACTGGCTGGCGTGTTGGCTGACAGTTCACGAGGATATTAAATATATTATAAATACAGTATATATACTGTGTGTATATATATATATATATATATATATATATATATATATATATATATATATATAGATAAATATATCTCAGAAAAGAAAAGTATTTAACACCAAGAGAAGGTATAGTGTGTGAACAGGAAGAAAACGGAGGCCCCATCAGAGCTGAAGTGCACCAGAAAGAGATCCAAGTCCTCTTTCAAATTAACTCACAATGTGAATACAAAATGAACTGAATCCCTTTTGTTTTGGTCCATTTTCTGGTGAGTGAGTTTGATTCTTTTCAAAGGGACACCCTTTCCAAATCCATTGCTCTTTTATGCCTTATGCACTTCCTATAACACTCTTTACACCAATCTGGGCTTGAGACTGGCAAAACATAAACCTGACTCGAGCAACACCGTGTTATTTAATGTGTTCTCCCTCATCAGCTATTTGCTTGTGTTGCACTCAATGCCTCACTTTTTAAGGTGTGCCAGATGAAAGGGTCTGCCAAATGAAGAAATGTAAATGTGTTAGAGCTCCTTTCCCTTTTTGGTGGTGCACAATGCTGACTGTGAGCAGCAGCCTCTCTAAATCAAGCCTCCAGTGGCAATTCATTTCAAGCACTGGCTGGCCCCATTGCTTTTTCAGTCGAATAATACATTGCAACAATGCCAGTGGTTTCTCCCACATCTACTCAATTTTTATTGTCTCATGTATTTTTTTTTATTATTATTTTAGTCCTCATGTTAAAAGATACCAGGGATTTCAAAGTGAAAACAGTGAAGTTCAGAGTGTCGATGAAATATTCTCTCTGCCATGCAAATGGAAACTAATGTTTAAATCTGACTTATTCTGCTTTACTTCAAAGTTTTAGTGATGAACGCATGTTGGAGAGAGTATAATTCACCTCCTGCATGTCCAGATGGAAATGTTCTTCACATGAGAGAAGGATCATCTGGTAGTGTAAGGCACTCTTATATGTAAAAAAAAAACATTCTCTTTCTTTCTGTGTGCCTTCAATAGTAAAGAGCTGAACAGGCTTTAAAAACATAACTAAATCCTAAATCCCATCAAACAATTACAGTTTTTGCCACTGAAGATTTATCTTGAAAGTATTTTCTGTTTTAGTGTTCTTTATTTTTCAAGTAAGTGCTAGGCCTATGTGGAACACAACTCTTAAGAATCAAAGCTTTCCACAATTGGTAATCTATTCTTTTTAGATGATGACACTTGGGATGAAAGTGTCTGCTAAATAAATACACGTAAACACTGCCTACTGCTTGATCCACAGCTCTGTTTGTAGATGCCTGTAAGTGTCTGAATGTGTGTGTGTGTGTGTGTACTGTATATGTGTATATGTGTGTGTGTGTTTGTTTTGGCCACAAACAAGCATGGCATTCAAACATGTCTAATTTCCTATCTCTGCCCACTCGGCGGATGTTTTTCTCTTTGTTGTATGGACTGCATACACCTGCTGTATGGCGGATGCCAAAGCATCACCATTTCAAAAGATTGGTTCCCCCTTCTTTTAATCCTTTCATGCTGTTATGTGCTGAGTGTGATGCATTCCTATTCAGTCACCCACAGGCGAATGCATCCATCCAATGCGAGGTACAGTCTCATGTAGTATGAGATTTTATTTTTTATCACTTTACCTTTGCTCTGTGTGCACTGAACCCATGATTCTGACACAGGAATGCTGTGCTTTGTTAGATGAGTTTCTATATCGTCACTGCTACTTTTATTTTCTTTTTGCCATGGTTAATGAGACAACTAGTGATGCACAATCTAGAAGATATACCCACTCCCACATCAATGCATGCTGTCAACTCTTCAAGCTGATACTCACTTAAATGATCTAGTACCATTCAGGTGCTATAAAAAGCCTGTCAAAATATTCAATGACATTGATTTATGAGGGTGGTGATCAGAAATAATACTATTGTCCTCTCATAACATAAATGAAACAAACTTCTAGCAAAACTATGATAAACATTCATTGAGTCGACAGAAATTCTGATCTCTCTCTCTGTATGTGTGTGCATGTGCGCGTATGTGCGTGTTTGTTTACATCAGGTAACAAAGGTAGCCCTGAAGAAGGTCTGAAAGCCCTTGAAAAATATGGATGATAAAAATTGCTGAAGTTTATGGTTACAAAAAGGTTGAAATTGACTTAGTACCGTATCCAATAACATCCAAAAAACCAAAGCCTCTAACAGTAACGTCTAACATTTCTAAGCACCTAAATATAACATGTCTACTCTCACTGGGATGTCAGTATTTTTTTTTTTATTATTCACATTTATTATAGACCCTGCAGACACAAAACAGCAAAATAAAAACTGCTGTCTTGGATGGTCCATTTAGGAAAACAGGAGGATACAGTAATTCGCAGGGCGAAGCATGTGAAAGACTGATTAAAAGACCTTGACACACTCTGAACTGCTTGGCAACCTTTCTGTTAATGAGTGCACCACAGCAGCACACAACCCCAACTCCTGGCTTCAGTCAGAGTCTTTACTGCCCGCCCTGCACGAGCTATATACAGGATTCCTCTCTTGGATGTTTACCCCTTGGGCACGGAGTCACTAATTTCCTCTGTGCTCTTCGCCAGTTTGATTCGAGACTTCCCCCTCACACAGATGTATTATTAGAAGAATAAAGGGAACAGCATCGTCATGCCCACGGGTGAGGTGCATGTCCGTGACAAGACCACCCTTTGACTCATCATGAGATCATGCAGTAACTACACATTTACTATGTTGTATTCTTATTATGTAAACAAAACAATAATAATTATATATTTTTTAAACAATGCTTTCATATGCAGGCACGTTGATTCCTTAAACAGACTCTCCAGATTATTTTGCCCTCTATGATGTACATCCTTTTTAGATTAATTAGCATCCATTTCTCTCTCCATTAGCCTTTGCAAGAGTGCAGTTACACAGCTATTTGTGGGTTTACCTTGTGCTTGTTGTTCATGTAAAGTTGGTCAAGACACACCCATAGCAACAGCAAAGCTGATGCAGAGAGGTAAGGGTGATAGATGAGAGTTCCAAAAAAATTACCATTCCGTCATTAGTAGCAGTCATCTTGACATCAGTGGACTACGCTGAGGGCTTGGGTACAACTAAAGCCTAGAAAGAAGATTCCAGATTTGGGGAAACGGTACAGCCTTGTGGCAAGTATGCATTCCAGATTGCATCAGAGACAGAATAGAAAAGAAACCACCTCTGAATAACATTCCTAATGGCATACAGTAGGTGGCCTGTTAAAACAAGGCGTACTCTACTGTAACTCAACAATGTTGGAACTTCAACTTCAACTTGGAAGGTCAACCTAGGGTAAGTAACTGCTATTTGTGTTTATATGCACACTATAGGCTTTCATGTCCACAAGGATGAATGGTGTAGCTCTTTCATAACAGTATAAAATTACATTATTGACGTCATACCACCTGAACACATGAACATGAATTCCCATAACATGAAAATTTCAAGATACCTGTGTAGTGCATTACGCTTATGGCTCTGGACATTGTGACATAATGATGCACGCTATTTATTCAGTTGTTTATTTGTTTGTTTTAATAATAGTCAACTCACCACAGCATGGCATATGTTACATATGGCAGATAACCTTTTGCCATTGCCATCACAATGAAACTGGATATTTACATTGAAAAGAGTTAAATTAATCATCTGTTCCTAGAATACACTGTGGTGTATTTTAGGATCAGGTGTTGTCACACTAAACAATATGCATCACAAATGCATTTGTAATATGTAGGAGCTGCAGGAGCTGCAGATTAGTCTCTGACAGAAAGCTTTTTTACCATTTAAATTGAAGTGATTGTTTACTTACCCAAAGCAAAAGGTGGTTCTATTTTTGATAGCAATAATGTCTACAGATGTTTGTGCTAATGAGTCTGACGATGCATGTCTCTTTGATTGTGTATTATTGACCAACTACCACTACAGAATTTAATCAGTGCTTAACTCTTTGCAACCAAATTTAATTTGAGGAGAATGTGACTTGAAACCTTGCTATTTCTGAACTATGCCACTTGGTTTGTTCTTTCTACTGCATGGTTTGGTGCATCTGGAAAAGAACTGCTCTTGATCAACTACAGGTATATCATGTAGCTCTAAGCCTCTACTTTCCACCACTATAGTAATTCAAGCATGCTTCATGGTGTTTGGAATTAGTAGAATTAAGAACACCCCCATCCCCCATACATTTTGTGTATTTGTTTGTTTGCCTGTGTACATGTAAAAACAAAACAAACATGTAGAAAAACAACAGGTCTAATTATAACTGCCACGAGCACAGCATGGTCATTCAGGTTTTCTAAACAGAAAGGAAGTGTATGGTAAGCACATGTTAGGTGTGTTGGGTTGTTAGATGTGTCAGGAGAGAAGGCTTTAGGAGAGTTGGGTCTTCAATATTTACATTTACCAATTTAGCAGACACTGTTGTCCAAAGTGACTTACACATTCAAGAGCTTCTTGAAGATAGAGGGACTCAGCACTTGGTAGGTCGTTCCACCAATGGGAAAGAACAAATAGCCTGGATTGCCAAGTGTGTTGTGCGGCACTGCCAGTCAACATTCCTTTGAGGAACACAGTGGCCAAGGTATAATATAAACCTTGATGAGAGCACTTAAATAAGTGGGAGGAGCCCCAAAAATCACTCTGTATGCAAGCATTAGTGACTTCAATTTGTTTAGAATTGCTAAGGGAAGCTAGTGGAGCTCACTGAACAGCGGGGTAACGTGCCCTTTTTGGTTAATTGAAAACCAGACATTCTGCCGCGTTCTGGACCATCTGTAGTGGTTTCACAGCTCCAACTGGGAGGCCCATTAGGAGGTTGTTACAGTAGTCAAGCCGAGAGATCAATAAAGTTCTGTACCAAGAGTTGGGGTTGGATTAGGTATGGCCTGTTATTTTTGGTACTGAATAGTATGACCGGACGGCCGAAGCAACAATCATGACACCCAAATTTCTCGCAACCTGGGTAGAAGCAAGAGATCGAGTTCATTTTGAAGTTGATGTTTCTGGGTATAGTTTGCTTGTCTGAGAAGACGGTTTGAAAAGAGAGGTTTAGTTGGAGGTAATGTCCCTTCATCCATGTGGATGTCAGAGAGACAATCTGCGCCGAGACCATGGGGTGGTGTACATAGCAAAGGGGCCCCAGCACCGAACCTTGGGGCACCCCTGTGGCAAGGCGGTAAGATGTGGAAATTTATCCTAGCTAAGACACGCTGAATGATCGCCCAGTGAGGTAGGCCTATGATTCAAACCAGGAATGAACTTCCCCTGTGATGCCCATGTTTAAGAGTATGGATTGTAGGATGTGGTGGTTGACCACATGTGACCACATGTGAAAAGCAGCTGATAAGTGGAGCAAGATGAATATTGAGGCCTGAGCTGCTGCTCTGGCTGTCTTTAGGCTTCGTCAGACAAGGGAGTTGTTAGAGTGGAGTGGCTACTTTACAGTACAGCTGGATTGATTAAGATCAAGGAGGTTATTCTGTGAGAGGAATTCTGTGACCTGTTTGGAAACCGCCCATTTGATAGTCTTGAAGAGGAATGGAAGGAGTGTGAATGGCCGATAGTTCTCCACTTGAGTGGTAGCGAGAGAAGGTTCTTTATGCAACGTTGTTACCCAACCCAATTGAAATGCAGTAGGAAATGTACCAGATGCCAGTGAAGCATTAATCACATTTGTGATTGCTGACGTGATAAGGAAGAAAGAAATAAGGAAATTGTCATGTAGGATCACTATGACAACCTTTCGACGCATGACAAGTGTCATGGAATGCCCATAGGGGGGCTCCAATAGATACATTTCTGTATATCAAGAATTGCTTAATCCAGTTTTGAAATTTGGTATATTAACACTTGGGAATATTTGCTCATATCTCCTTGAGTGTCATTTGCCTAACTCAACAAAATGGCCGTCACTTGCCAATCAGTATTCAGCAGCCAAAACAAATGTCACACTACAGTATATTGAGAAACTTCAAAGAATTTGATGCGCTGCATCGCTACCACATCCTTTAGATGTACATTTACATGTATTCACTTATCAGATACTTATCCAAAGCGACTGACAGAAAGATACAGTAATATAGGGGGGATTGCAACTGACAAATTTCAATAGCTGCTGGGATGACCACTGCTTCTGAATGTGGACATGTGCATCTGTAAAATGTGCATTAAATCAGTTTGGGAGCAGCATTTAGTCTGTAGGATTTTTACATTTGCGGGCAGGCGCACGGGCAGACACACACACACAAATAAATAAATAAATAAATATACACATGCACAGACAGACACACACACACACACACAGACACACACACGTACACTGAGTGCACATAATTTTATACAGACACACACACACACACACTGTCAGTGCACACAAGTGATGCATCGTCTGAATGGGTTTTAATTAGACTCAGCATTTTACATGGTCAGGTCAAAGATGTTAATGGAAAGTGCACCCGTATGAAATCATTATTAACCCATGAAATTAGTCTATCTGCTCAGATCTATCCTGATCATGACTTCTGGTTAATATTGGTCCTGTGCCCTCATATGAGGCTGTGTAAGGTGAGACAAGCTAAAATACTGTACCTCAAGCCACACAAAAGAACAGGAAGAATAGACATAATATTTAACATTCAGAATAACTGGTATAATAATATAAGACTGACATGGCAAAAGAAACAACTAACATCCGAATCATGAAGATAGGTGAGAACAATGCATGCAACAATGTGTGTGTGTGTGTGTGTGTGTGTGTGTGTGTTGGGGGAGGGCGTTAGCAGGTTATCTAGGTCTTAACAGCCTTGTAATAGAATTGACAGTCACTTTGAAGTAACTTTGGAGGAAAAGTGTCTGCTAAATTAGTAAATATGTGAATATAAATAATATAATAATAATATATAATAATAATAATAATATATGGGGCAGCCATGGCCTACTGGTCAGCACTTCGGACTTGTAACTGGAGGGTTGCTGGTTCGAACCCCGACCAGTAGGAACGGCTGAAGTGCCCTTGAGCAAGGCACCTAACCCCTCACTGCTCTCCAAGCGCCGCTGTAGCAGGCAGCTCACTGCGTCGGAATTAGTGTGTGCTTCACCTCACTGTGTGCTGAGTGTGTTTCACTAATTCACGGATTGGGATAAATGCAGAGACCAAATTTCCCTCATGGGATCAAAAGAGTATATATACTTATACACTGAAATCAGCATGCAGCCAACATAAAGGCAATTACAAAGTGGCATAGAAGTGGAAGGAGTGTGTGGAATCCTGATTTATGAGGAAGTGGGCCATCCCATTCAGCATTCTGATCAGGGGGAGACAACAACAAATATGTAACAGCATGAAAATCATACTCTGTGAAGAAGAGGGGAAACTGTGTTGATACTGAAGTTAAAGCTACAATCTCTAGCCTCTAGTGGTGAGGTTGCTGAATTACAAACAACTGAATACTACTTCAGGTACAAGTGTGGGAGATACACGCTAGCCATCAAATGGCATACAAATGAGCTTGTCCTGTCCTTGTGCCATGTGGCATAACATAGCATAATCAAACATACACAATCCATATTTAGAGGTAATTACTGTAGGCCTACCCTAGTATTCTGAATACTATTTTCCATTTCTGCTAAGATCACCTTAAATCCTACATACTTAAGCTTTAAGCAATTAGTAGAGCTTAGAGACCATTTTACAAACTTAAGAGGACTAACTGCTCCAGCTATTCAGAATGCCACACACTGTCAAGAAGTGGCCAGGTAGGCAATGTCTTCAGTTCCCCCCTGCTCTGACAGGCTGACAAATATGGCAAAATCCAGGATGTATGGGGGCCTTTCGCAAAGTCAAGAATCGTTATTGTTCCATTCATCTATCTCATTTAAAAGGAAGAGAAATCCTTAATCATTTTCTCCAGATCTGTATGTTTCCTGCAAGTCTTGCTTCCCCTCATCATAAAAGATGCTGCCCTCTACAGTGACATCTGAAGGTCGAGACCAACCAAATCGTTTAAGGCTGCTTAGGGACCCAGCCTTGACTATATTGAGTTCTCTCTAGTGGCATCTGGGCAAAAAAAGAGTAAGGCGAAATGATGGCACAGAGAGTATGCACCAAACCACAAGCACACATTCTCAAACCAGTTTATGTCCACTGGAAACATGCTACACAAGATACATACAGTGAATGAATAGACCTGCATGATGCATGATATGCTTGAGAGATGGTGAACCTTCATTGAAGAGAGTTTAAGTTAATGGATGCCCCCCACCCACCCACCCACCTTAACAGGCAACAGAGTTTATCAAAACACACTACTACAAGTTATCCACTGCTGCATAGGTTCATCTATTCCCATCAAATTGAGTTTATACATTTTACATTTCAATGCCGTCTGTCCCAGCCTTGGTGGAAAAGTGCTTAATTGTGTCTAGATAGGCCCTGGAGAGTTTAAAATATGTGAACTCCATGTTCACTCCATGTTCACTTCAGGCACGGTACCTCACATAGCTCTCTATATGATAATATCCAGAAGATCTCTATCCTTTATTCTTTGATAATGTAGCTTTATTGATTGCACTCCGCAGCATCAACCTTTCCTTTTCCTTGGCCCTGCCTGCTCGAGAATGACATTCTATCCACCAAGCAGTTTTCTCCCCAATTCTCTAATGTATGTCTACAGGTTATCAAGCTTCATTGTGATGATGTCTCCTCCCCAATCCCAATCTATTTTCGCTGTCTGTAATATCCCCTTGTGAGCCTCATTTTTATTTATACTTTTTGTTGAAGGTCCCACCAGACAATCCATTTTTTTCTTCTTTCTCTCTTTCTTTTTTCATTTGGTTGAGCAGCACAAGGTCCCTGCTTACTCCGCAATCAGTACATCGCCGTGAATGAGCGGTATGTCCAGTTTACACCATAGTTTCAGGAGACAAGCTTCAACATTCCATACGCCAGCAACTTACTGTAACACACATTTTAAAAGCCAGGGGTTCACACCAGTGAAACAACGCGCAGCAGCACCAACGTTTCTGTTACAACGCCTGTAAGTTCGTAAGTTTGAGTGTAAGTTTGATCGTTAGTTTAGGTGTAAGGTGTGCTTGTTTTAAACTAGTGCTGCTTTCTTTTTTGGTTACACCATTGCTAGCTAAATTACATTGTAAGTTTGTGGCTACTTCATTTAAATATTATTGCCCATACCAGTGAATACAAACAGGGATTAAAGACATTTAAGGCATGTCCAGTCCACATTCACTAATTTAATGGTGTGATTTTGTGATCAAACGCTGGGCGTATTGTTCAAAAGGGTTGTTCTTATGTTTCTTAATCAATCATGGGTGTGTTTTGAACATCCTTTAAATCATCTGTCATTCCGTTTAAGAGCCGCAACATCAAAAAGCCCGTCAGTATTTTGACAGCCAACGCATCTGAAGGAATCTACTGTGTGCGACTAGCAGAGTATAGCCTACATGCATTCTGCACTCGCCTGTTATTTGAACTCATAGGCAAACTGAACTGAAACTAACTTTCGGAGAGTGTAGACACTATGGGCTCTGAGGCTAGGTGTAGACCACTTCCAGCTAGCATTCCATTTAACCCCATTCATTTTGGCATCACTTTGACATCAAATAACGTTTTATCTGAAGTGTTTTAAAGCAACACCAAAGAGTTTTTTGCACCTTCAAAAAATGTTTCCAAAATTGTTTCCGTGGTTCATCAACTCGTAACAGGGTGAACGGCACTTCTGCATTCGCTTCGCGGCCCTCTATCGGCTATAACCGCACTATGTAAGTTTGCCAGATCGGGTAGCGGATTTGTAGTTCGATGGAATGAGACATAAGAAACTACAAATGTGACTTGCATGATGTCGCAATACCTACATCATAGCCTACTTTCATAAAATCATGCAACAAATTCTACCTTGTGTATGGACATCGTTATTTACAAAGCCGTTGGATAAACAAAGCGTGCGTGCGACAGAGGAAAAGTTCTTTGGTGCTGCTTTAAGCCTTTATCTGAAACTTTTCTATTATCAGAGAAATATAACACATCGAAAACAATGCCATCATGACGTAATCATACTTAATGAGCATGCAACTTAGCGTTGCACAGGAGCAAAGCAACCGTATTCTCTGGATAAGAAACTCAAAGGCAGTCTGGGGAAAAGATATTTAGGAAAGCATCAAGGGGGAAATAACAAAGTGACGTTTTGATGAGTTGGCACTCCAGGCATCAGAACAAATCCACTCAAACTCACAGCATTCTGCACGTTATCAATTTTCTTATCACAGTTACCAGACGAGTTACCGTTGCTTAATGTCACTCGTTTCTCTCCCGCCTGGACTGAGGATGCGCGAGAACTGATGTGATGTCCACCAACAGGAATTGGATTCAAATTTGCTTCACTCGTCTCGTTTGAGGTCTATATGATGGCTCTGTCCATATCTTTTACTGCCTATGCAAGCAGGTAGGCCAGCTAACAGTGAATTACAATATTCCAGCTTGGAGATAACCATGGCCTGTACAAGAAGTTGTGTGGAATCTTGTGTCAGATGAGGTTTAACTTAATAACTAACCCAAATAATAACTTATAATTACCCAAATAGTGTTCGAATGACTGAATAAAAATCCTACGGCTAGCTTATTCATCCTGAAAAATAGTTGTTGCCCTGGACTCGTTGTTAGGGCTGCTTACATATTGTGACCGCTGGGCTTTATGTGCTTTTCGCTATAGACCAGGTTTGTTTTCATCAGTGGTGCAATGATTTTTAGAAGGTGTAAGATAGCAATTTTTAGATCACACACCAAACCACACCTATGGAAGTGGGGCGCATGGCGAAAAGGTCATCACTGATTGTGACATGTTGCGCCGGGTGCACAATAGGGCCCTCGTTCTCCTTTGACCAAAACTCTTACCTGACATCTCTACTGGACAGACTGAGTGATAACAACTCATAAACATTATGAGGTCAAAGTGTTCTAAACACAACACATTTTCTGAAATGGCTTGCAACAGCTGGCAACACTCACATCACTGCAATTCCAGTGTAATGGTTGTTTTGCCGCAAAGATTTGGTGTGAATTGGCCTTCGTCTGCTAAACAGTCTGGTGTGCACATAAAGAGATAGCTGTAGCTCCAACTGCACCAGGATGTCATAATATGGTGGGCTGGGATCAATTTGGAGGGCCCATATGTGCAGTAGGCTTATATGCCATAGGCACTGCTTCTAATTACAAAGCAGATGATTATAAAAGTAGTCCATTTTTGAATACGCTTGTTAGAGACTTACTGGATATATGCTGGGGTAGTACATGCAAAACTAATGTCAGGATATATTCAGAGTAGAGACCAAATTAAACCAGTGTCACATGTTAAACAGCAGTGTATGGATGTGAATTCAAACATATTAATCAAGAGAAAAAATCTGACAATATGACTTAACCGTGAAACACCATGCATCACAGACGCCAAGTTATCTGCAAAAAAGGTTACGTTGTTCATATGAACCGCATAGTTCATTTGAATATATTGCCTCAATGATGTGATCTTGAGGACATGCCACCAATCTACACTCTCATTCCATATCAAATACCCTAGGCTTTGTGAAGCACTAAAAATACTAACTAATTCAGAATGGATTATACAACATGGTATACACTGGGAAGAGCACTTCAAAATGGATTTTATTACCCTACTCTATCATAAACAAATAAATGGAGCAGTAAAAGGAAATGGGTCAAGGGCCTGCTTCTTCCACAGTGCTCCTTACATAGCTGTGCAGCTGCTCTCCAGTGGGCCTCTGAGCCTTGAGATGCTTAGCAGTCAGAGCTGGTGCCAGAGTGTTGCACTCAAGTCCCCAAACCCAGGATAGATCTAACTCCTCCAACATCTCCTGCACCATGTTGACAGTCTGGCTGAGATTTTGGCACAGCAATGCAGGAACACTGCTGACAGTCACTGACTACCTTATCTCCCTCTCTCTCCCTCTCATTTCTGTCTTCTTCTACTCTCTTCCTCTATTCTTTCTGTTTCCTTCTCTCCCTTTCTTTGTGCTGTCTTCTGTACCCTCCTGCACCACTCCCCCACCATCCCTTTTGAGTTCCCTCACTTTGACTGAAGCGCACAACTTCCACCGAAACTCTGTAAACAAATCGCTCTCATTGCCATGCCTTCAGCATGTGCCTTCTTCCCCTTTCTCCGACCTGTCACTCCTGTCTCCTTTATCCTTTCCCCAAAATTGCTGACATACATATTGCGTGACGGGCCTCCTCGCACAGAATTCCTCTGGTGTGGTACCCTGTGCCTTGATCAGCCAAGGAGCACCGTGATGCCCGAGTCTTGATCTAGCCTCGTGGTGGATGCCATGAAAGAGAATGCACAACAAGCATGCATGATCAACTGCTCCACATATAGCTGGGGAGCTTGCTTGCGATTGCTGCACTCTAAACAGATATAATGGGGTGCCACTGAGAGACAAGTCACAGACCTTCAGATAACTCAGTTCTAAAGACTATAGGATATGGTGGACCTGTTGGTTTATTGCATTAGCCGCCACATTAAATAACTTTTTCCTGCCAACAATAGAGCTCAACAGTCACCACCCACTTTCGTGAGGGCTCAGGCTCCAGAAGTAAGTTTGCCATTAATTTCTCCATTCGTCATCTGGAAACATCCATACAGTATATAGAGTTTTAGGCCTTGCCTTAGGCTGACCAGCTATGAATTGTGTGAATTTTGATCTTACAACATTTCTTTTGTAGCAAAAAACAGAAAAAAAGCAAAGAAAAAAAATGTTTTTATCGGGTGGAAGGAATCGTAAGAAACAACGGAAATAGCCCTCCAAAACCTACCAAACACCTAATTTTGACAGTATCGACCACCAAAGCCCATTGAATGAGCTAGACTTGAAAAGGATGAGTGGGTAAACAGCAAATAACACAGACCCCGCTCTTACCTCGCCACAGTGAGATAATCTCACAACCTTTTCACCAGCTTCTTCACTCACCGCAGTCCAGTTTCTGCTTTGCCTTTTCAAAGCCCTCCACATTCATTAAGCCCCATTGTCAGGTCTCTTTTGATACTCAAGCACTCAGCTGTTTGCATGAACATATTGATTTGTTTTCACTGGCAAAGGCACTGGAAGACATGAATAATTTTGCTTGTGAATAAGAGTGGAGGTTTTCATGTGAACTCAGTCTTGTGACTCAGTGGCTTAAGTCCACCAATAAATCAACAAAAGTGTATGTGCTCAGAAACAAGCTGTATAACCAGTATTGATAAAGATGCTGATTAACCTACTGTATATGTTGGTATGATAACCAAAACGCCACAATGTCCCAATAAATAAGGATTTCAACCTACTGCTTTATGAGCTATTTCTTTTAAGTGTATAGACTCTGATGCCAGGTAAGTCTGTTGTTGTTTTACCCAAGAGAAATCTTAACTTTATATCAGATGTTTCCACAAACAACGTGTTTAATAGAACTAGCTTTTGCTTTTGTGGAAGCCTGTAAGGCAAAATTAGACTAGCCATAAAATCATTTCGAATGGATCCTCACAGTCAAATGATAGATCTCCATGATAACAAGACATAACCATGATGATATCGGGGTCTTGCATCAGCCTCAATGATTCAATATATGTTATACACACCCTTGGAAGTTGGAACCAATTACCATGGAATATTCAACTAAAGCCTAATACCACATAAATGATGTGACATATTACTGTAGTTGACTAATGATGCCCTTTCTAATGTCAAGTCAGCAAACAGAGACTATATTTCATAACAAACATTTCAGACTTCTGTCATTCTTGCACCTTTTGTTAGCAGTAGCCCTCGTAGTTAAGGTTGCGGTGCTCACTGGACTCTTGTATTCAGGAGCTGTCAGTTCATTGGGTACATAATATGCTTGTAAGGCATGGGGGCCCCTCAGGCTCCCCTTGCAAACCTCGGCCATACATCTTCCTTTCATTACTGTGTCATGCAAAGATCCAGTGGCCTTGAACAGCAGCTATCAATCCATAGCGAGGCCCTCAGACACTGAGTAGCAGGCACACTGAGCTTCTGTTTGATGAAGGGATAGTGCTATAGATTGATCCATAACCATAGATTGGGGCTGAATAAAGTAATCCAGCTATCCCACACTGTGGTTCACATGGACATAGCCTTGAATTTATAGAGACAAATAAATAAATAAATACATAAACTACAAATACTGGCCTGCTTGGATCACTAGACAATATTTTCTCTCAAGAGAAGGATACTTTTTATATTAGAGGTCACCAGCATCTATCCATGAACAATTTAGCATGCCCTGTCCCAGACATTCTTTCATTATTTAGTACAAGTCATTCACTAGAAAAGCCAGACAGTCCAAACCCATTTGAAGTTGTTGTTCAATACCAACTGTGTTCATATACAACATCACTCAATCATTCTCTTGTAACGTTATGAATTATGAGCCCTTGTAAGGACTTTGGGTCTGTGGGACCCTTTTTCAATATTTGCCAAAATAATTGTCGAACTCCGACTCACTGGCCTTGGCTTATTTTCTGTGAAGAACCTTAAAAAAGAACTCATTTTCAATGACTGCACATGGTTGTTATGGCTGTATTAATTAAAAAAACCTAATAACCCAGGACATTGGCTGAGTAACAAAAATATTAACACCTTACATGGGTTAAGCCTACACCATTTAACATTATCAATGTTTTAACACATTTCTAAGAGTATCCCTCTAACATTCAGTTAATTTAATTATTACATTCAATCCGTATATGTGTTTCCAAAAAAATCTAGCCTATTTTACAACCTTGGGATTGTTAGCTCTTCATTTCAACAGCTGAGCCACAAGACCAAGAAGCACACCAAAATGTCACACCATGATCCCACATCCCAAAATAAACTCTGCCAAAGAAGGCGGCCATGAGCTCTTTGTTACCAGAGCCTTCACCGCCCTCTTTATTGGCTATTATTAAGTACTGGGGCTGGCCAAACCAGTGATGCTTAAGTTACATGGGTAATTATAACCCGCCGTTGTTTCAGTGTTGATTATCATATTCAGTGAATAATGAGTCATTAACTTGTGAACTCATCCATACTCACCCAGCCTTGTATTACCCGAAACAAGTAAATTATGGTGAATCTGGAGGGGGGTGGGGGGCTATTGCAATGGCAGATGTAGACAGCAGTATACACTCTCTATGGAGTGACAGACAGGAGTGATTAGTTCAAATGTCAGTTTTAGAGCATGCAGCATGTAGTATGGCAGTACTTGACGGCAATGTACTATGGATGCAATATCAAGGACATTTCCCAAACAAAAGTGTCTTAAACATCTTTCCGCATCTCTGTTATAGAAACCTGTTGTGTTTGTTATACAGCTTTGTAAGACAGGAGTTTAAGATAACTAACAATGAATTGATATAAAAAGCAAGCTAATAGCTAAATGTTGTTTTTTAATTGATATGTAGGAGTACAGATCAAACACCAATTTCAGCCTTCTCTGGCTCTAATGCTGATCTGATGAACCAGAGCATGTACAGCTAAGGTCAAGAAATCACTTCTCCTCAGGACCCAAACCACTGCAATGAACGGAAGTATGCATTCAAGTCCACAACACAACGTGTTCCACACAACAGGCTGAGAAATATACACAGACAGAGGCAGTGTTGTGTTGTCTGTGTTGTCTGTTAGAATGATCACTTATCAGTGTGACACTGCATTATTCACTGCATTATTCACAAAGTCGGCACACTGACATGCCACTTTAAAAGCGTGCCTTTCGGTGGCTGTCCAACTGACAAACACTACATGCCACCTTACGCATTGGTTTGAAAAAAAAAAAAAAAAACAAGAGTGGAAGTGAGAAGTCAGCGAAAAGGCAAATTAGACAACTACACAAAGTCTCCCAAACTGTCCACACCCGAGAATCGCAATGGCTTCCCCTAGACGAGGCTGCAAACTAGCTCCCCGATGCATTGTAGCATTACGATCGTCAAGTGAGACAGGATTCAGATTTATGCCGGCTCTGTCATTTAATGACCCTCTTACCGCTACGGCACTTTTGGGAAACTTTGCCCAGAGTTTTAGGACTTGCCAAACTGTTATGAAGCTCTTTTTATTCAGAATTGATTGAACCGAGGGTGACTGTTGACTTAATGAGCTGTGGGTTGAAATGGACCGTCTATGAAAATAGTCCAGATGATTCATTGTGATTCATTAATTTGAGGACAGTAACTGTTTTGATGCAACTGTCAGGTGTAAAAGTTGCTGTTTCTATACAGTATACATATTTTATTTTTATTTTTTTTTAAAGTTGGTGCATGCTTTGTGAGAGATAATAGAGTTACAATGTGGGAAACCATTCAATTGTCCATGACATTTTAATTACAAGACATGCATTCAAGTGCCTTACAAACACTATATGTGGGGTCTGGGACCATCTGAACATTTGTTTTAGTATGTTAAATAATCTAATTTGTGAAAGCTCAAGTGAATAGGTACCACCATTCGTTATGTACAATTCATTTCCTGCAAACTTTTGTCATTTCAACCTCTATGACCTTCACATGCTCTAACTCACAGTGCTCAGGTGTGAGGTTAGTGACCTTGGCTAACTCTCTCTCTCTCAACTGCCTCCTGACTCTGATTTGAGTTGCGAGCTAATTAGCGAAATCACGCGGAGCTGAACATGGCTGGACTGCACACCTGCTGGACATTAGCCCGAGGCTACTCTGAGTGAAAGCCACGCAGGCCGTGATTAAAGTCAAGAGTCTTGGCAGATCTCTGTGCCCCCAACACCATCGGTGCTCTCTCGGCGGAAACAAGAGGTCCAAGGCCGGTGGAGTTGAAGTACCTGCCGAGCTTGCCCAGTGGTGAGTATGTTTTTTTTCTCCACCCTGCCACCAGGCTTCCACCATGCACTGCTGTCAGTACAAAGCAAGGTCATTGCCCTTCACTCATCTTGAGTTACTGGTACCCATATGCAGTCCATGACTGTGTTTGTGGATTGAAGTATTTAGTCAACATTTTGAAAAGAGGGCCTGTAAAATAATCTTCAAATGACAGACTAAGCCATTCTCAAACAGTGGGTGAATTTCAGTTGATTACGGCTCAACGTTCAGATGTTTCGTACAAGTAGGAACATTTTAATTAGCATCAGAAATGGCACAGAAAATACTGACGTAAACATTCAATTACTGTGTATGGGCTGCAGAATATTATGCTACATTTTCTGTGTCTGAAGAATAATAGGCTACAACAAAACCTGTCACAAAAGTTACTAAGCAGTCACCTTGATCGTCATCAGTGAAATGTTCTATTATCCCATTGTGGGGTACTTCTGTTAATTTGTATGTTGTGGTGTGTGTGTGTGTGTGTGTGTGTGTGCATCTGTGCATGCGTGTATGTGTGTGTAAATGGGTCTGATTTGCTCAAATGCCTTTCACACTCTTCTCAGCCAAACAAATTAGAGCATACTTCACTGGTTCCACTGAGTTTTCATGCATATCAATGTGTGCACAAGACTGCCAATCGATGCCATTTTTTAATTGAATTTAAATGAAGCCTTTTGTATTCTCTGTGATCCATGCTCTTTTAACCTACCCAACCCACCCCACCACCACCACCACACACACACACACACACACACACAATACAAAGTAATTGAGCACCAATCATATGTCTCAGTTAAATTTGGGCTCTTGCCCCTGACAAATTGGCTGGATTCATTTCACTGGCAAGAAACGCAAGTTAGAACCATTAATGCTTCTCGGAGCCAGGGGTTTAATGCTATTAGTCACCGGGCAAATGCTTAATCATCCTTCCGTTTGCTATTGATTTGCCATTAGATCGCAACTATTTAAAGCCAACATTGTATGGGGCTCTGAGAGTTGCCAAACATCGCCTCTTAATCGGGGGAGCAGAAAGAATGACCTTGAGTGGTGGGAGTGTTATGCGGCAGACTCAGTGCTCTCCCCTTCAGATAAGTCACCGAATCACTCCACAATGACAAAACAAAACCTTTAACAATCAGAAAAATGTGAGGAAGGTTGCTGTAAAGTGGGTACCCTGGCATACAATTACTCTTACTTTCAGGTGGTATTTGACCACCATGGTACATACACTGTAGCCTATTACCTGTAATCTCGGGTGTGCAGTATACGTGTTTCTGTATGCAGGATCTTGAAATATAGACCCTGAATGTTGAAGACAATGTTATATGTTGCTGTGAGTACAGTAATATATGTATTCTTTGCATCAATTTGTATCTGCATATTAGTGTACTATTAGCAAATGTATAAAACAAATGTATTGTGTTTCTCTGTCTCACGTTCCCTTTCATCTCATGACTACTTTTCCACCTAAATGTCCATTTCTTTAATTAATGTTATAGGGCTTGACATCTGAAAATCGCCTGTCATTCATTGCCTCAACAGTGTCCTGTTGAAATATGACTTATGCCTCAACACATGAAAATTAATCGTGGGGGGTATATTCAATCATGAAAATGATCTGTCTTGGGAGACTTCTCCAAGATGAATTATGATTTCTTGTTTTTTTCTGTTGTTGTTTATTTTAGACTTGCGCAGCAGTAACAGGCATCGAGAGTAAACAATAATTGCTTCCTGTGGTGAGCTATCAGGAGAGCAAGTTTTAATATGTGTCCTGTGAAGTCACGTCAGATGAAGGTGTGCACTAAGTGACACTGATGGGAGATAATAAATGACCCCAGTAATGTGTTTTACTTAAGCAATTAAATGTCCAACAACCAGAGCCGCACCACGAGAGCAAGCACACCCCTCATCCATAAAACATGCTTCAATCAAGTAAATATCTGAGCTTTATTGTCATGCCCTGTCCTCTGATTATACTGCTTTTCAGTAGATCCTGAGAGAAACTAAAAAGAATGGTCCTCTCAAGTGAGTGTCCCTTACAGGAAGGATGCTGTGTTAAAACAAACCAATGCAGTGTTTTATGAAAGCTACTGTGTGGCATGACTCCGCTAACTAACTTAGATAGTGCAGATAATATCATAATATAACATCATAACATGACATAATAATATTATGTCAACAACTGATACAGTGTCCCCGATAATTCAATATCCCAATGTTTAACAGTGAGACCCCGGAAAACAATGTGAATGCTTCTACACAAAGGGGTTCATATGCAGTAGGCCTAAGCATTTGATTGTCAGTATGCATTCTGGATAACCAAAAGTCCTATGGGGAGTTTCCATAGGGCATTTTACAAAACACATGAGTGTACCTTGGCAAATAATGGTCTAAAGTACTCATATGCTCATTCTATATTGGGATATATTGGGCTCTAGGGCTCAGTTGCGTTTCTAAGTCATATCAAGTGACCTAGAGGGCTGAAATGTTGTCAGTTCAGAGATGCTTGTAATCCGGCATAAAGAAAAAAAACTATATTCAAGCCTCTGTAATGTGTCATCATAGAGTTATTCTGATTGTTTCCAAAGAAACTACAGTGTCTTAGCTTTCCAAAGAGCAAAACCTTTGATTAGCATTTGATTATAGGCCAAACTAGGTGGGTACAGTGGCATCTGAAGCAGGTGGCATGCAATTTCAGGCAAAAACTTGAAATCGGTTTTGAGAACCAAGCGGTTGGGAACCTCTGGGCTACTATTTACTGACAACCTTTTAGGCCTACTCTGAAAACCCACTTCTTTAAAAATTAAAGTTCACCCAAAAGTATTACTTAATTAGGCTTTATTTGTATTTAGTGTGGCTTAGTATTGTATATAGCATGACAAACTCAAAGTCCAGTTTAGCTTATTCACAAAATAAATTAATTCGGATAGGCTCTGCTATCTAGAGTATTGACCTCTTTATTCGGTTCCTCCATTATTAGCAGACATACACACTCCAAATCTCCTAGCTGGCAAATACCAACAAAAGCAATGGTTCGGCTTGGCCATGGCTCTTCACCTAGGTAAGCAAAAGAAGATAAACTCACAGTACCATGATTCAATTTGGTAGGTAGTAGTTTAGATTACCATGTCTGCAGTCTGTAGCGGCGTTAGAGCTCAAGTCCTCACGAACATTCGACTGCAGAGTAGCCCAGGACACAATTCATCTTGGCTTTATTCTGTCTTGTTTTGCACGGTTTGACCTTTCAATTCTATTGCAACCAGCCTACTACTCAGTGTAGCCTACACAGAAATAATTAATTGAAATATATTTTCCGTTGGAATATATATAATAACAAAATAATAACTAAAGGTAGGCTACACATTTCACTTGACATATGAAATTCTAACAAAATATTCCAATGTGAATGTACACACATACAGTAGGCCTATGTTTTTAAAGGCCTCACCAAATTCCTGAAGTTAGCCTACAAAAAGTAGCCAAAGCTGCCATCTTTGCCCATATAGATCCAGGTGTTAATTGAAGCTAATGCCACATTCCAGACAACTGGGAGGTCCGAAATTTCTGACCTCCTACAAGGAGAATTGCATTGGAACGCCAGTCGAAGTGGTCCTACTCGCCAGGGGCTCTTATCTAGAAAGCGTTGTTTGCTAACTTGCGTCGCAACCTTGGTAGTTCGCTCCGTCGTTCTTGGATTTGGTGTTTCTAGAAAGGGTAGTTCAAACTCTCAATGCAAAACAAGGGCCGCAAAGTTTGGTCGTTTGAACTACTGCCCCCTGGGCAGTCGCGACTTGTGTCGGATTTCTTGGTAGTTCCAGTTGGTGTCTGGAGCGCCTAACCAAAAATTACGAAGTGGATGTTTATCTCGTGACTCAATGATTGATCTATCCTGTAGCTTAATTTTCATTAAGAAACTGACTTCCATACTTGGCTCATTCTTGCTATTTATGTTAATTTGAGTATTGCCTTGCTTTTTGATAGGCTAGTATTATAATCATCACAGACTCTTAAAATCAGCACAGTGATAAATGGTGTAGTGGCTAAAGCAGGTGACTTGTTGTCCCAGCGTTGTAGGTTTGATTTTCTTATGAAGTGAGATTGTCCTCTTGCTTCTGGCTACCTGCAGGTGAACTAGTGTGACACATATTCAATTGTTTTTGACTGATGTCTTGTAGCATACCTTTGTTCTCTCGATATAGAGTAACCTATAGAGCTGCACAGTCCCGCCCACAGCCAAAGTTAGGTGCCGGATGTAAGATTCCCATTCTTTTGTCCCATTGACGTTTGGAAAAATCCATATCTAAAGAGTTTTACAGCATGCCTTAGGCTAACCAGCTACGGCATAACTCATATGCACACAATATATCATTTCGAGTGAAAAAACGAAGAGAAAATCCAAAAAAAGTCAAAGGTACAAGACTGTGTACAAATTTTCATTTCCGAGCGAAGGAACTACTCATCCCATAAACTACCGCGCCTCACTGAATAATATAGGCAAAATCGGCGCAATTCATTTTGCCGACAGCACGCGAACCCTTTCCTCCAAACAGTGATTTTTATATAGTGAATGTGCAGTTAATAGCAGTTATTTCAGGAGTAATCGTGTAAATAATAGTGTTTTGATATTGAATTTTATATTTATCATCGTGTATTTTATATTGTGTGTGTGTGAAAGCGGTTAACGTTAACGGCAGTGCTTCGTAACGTTACCTGACTCATCCTATGCTGTCATCACTGCTCAGTCGGGCTGATGCATGGACTGGTGCATGGTCTGCTCTTGGACCACCATATTCAGTTTATTAATTTGCCGTGAATTATTACACAAAATGTTCATTAAATGCACAAATTACAAAAGTATTCCTAGGTTAATGATTGATATGAATCATACAGTATGAAGGCTACAGTAGCCTCGCTAATGTTAACTAGCACTGCTAGCAGCATTAACGTTACCAACCTCCCTGCTTAACTCGCCACAACTTTGTAGGTCTTGTCCCTCATGCTGGCCCTTACAAAACCCACAAACTGACTCTCGGACACACAACAGTCAATAATTTCACCCGATTTAAAGTGGCTTTCACCCCTTTGGACACTCACTAAAACATAATATATTTCATATATGTGTTGCAGCATGTAGGCTAATGTTAGCTGCATTATGTAATGACATACAATGTCGGAAATGCTAAAGGTTAGCCTGTCGGCTACCTGAAAAGTTTGAGTGTTTAAACTAACATTTACAGTGGTCTAATTGATAGTGTATTGGCCCTGACTAAGTTTGTGTGATGTATAAACCCCAATCCTTGTTGATACAAGTACCAATATTCGTCAAGAAAGTTTTTAATCACATTAAGATTTTCGCCATAGGCAGTAAAAGACTCCACCATCTTTGTCAATATTTTTCGCTGAGAAAGTTTCAAAGTATGACCAGAGAATGTCTAATAAGGGGAGAACCTTCACTCTCGAACTCTTCCGGTGTGGTACTGCATCTAGGGGCATTCGCGCGAGTCCAGAATGAATGGAGGTCTATGGAGCTGTACCCCTTAAAATCCACTTTTCTCGGGATATAATTTTTTTTCAAGTAATTTGAATATTGAATTCGAAAGGGAGGCAAAGACAATACACTTGGTTGAGTATTATATTTTTTAAAGACACTTAATTGTTCTAAAAAGCCTTTCAAACGTGTCAGTGACGTCATTCATTAGCATGATCATAGCATAGCATCAATGCTAGCGTGTTATGGGCAACAACGACCCAACCTGTAAGAAAACGAAATGACATGACTCCCGGATTATTTCACTTTTGATTGATAATCCATATCCATTTTGCGAAAAATAAAATAAAATCTGAGGGTTTCAGTTGTTAAATAGGTGAAAACAATAAATGTAGCCATGTAGCTCCATAGGACCCCATATATTTTGGACTCGCCCGCGATCGGCATCTAGGTGAACTCTGGTGAACTGCAGCCAAAGTGGGGAGGCTCTCTGTAGACAGGTTCTGGTATGACCATAACGACCTTTCCACCAATCAGAGGCATCACTGTGGGATTGTTCAGGATTGTAGGTAATGAAGTACTTATCCAAGAGATCGCGAATAAAAGGCATTTATCTCAAAACAAGGTTAGTGCCCCATGAACTCTTGGTGTCTATAGGAGCATATACAATCGCTTAGTACAGCCGTAGCTGGTTTTAAGTCTACCACGTGCAGTTAAGTTTTTATGGCTTATACCGCAATTGTCAATGGAGAAATTGCATTGAATTTTTACATCCGGCATCGGCGGGACTGTGCAGCTCTATAGAGTGTCCCAGTGACTTCCGTTTTACTTCCGCTACAAGGGACCTGTCTTTCAAAAAAATATGAACGGGAGTTAATGGAGAGATAACAATTATTTTTTGGTCCAGTTTGAATTGTGCCACGAATTTCACATAAGATGTGTATGAATTTAAAAGATAAATTTTCACGTCAAGTAAGTACTGTTGTTCGATAGACTTCAAAAGTTATGTTGGTTTCGTGCGAATCCGCTCAATGGACTACATCTCTCGTCTCGAACGATGTACGTCACCAACGTAATGAAACAATAAGATTAGCATGCTAGCTGTTATGCTAGTTAACGGTTGCATCTTGCTGCCTGCTATGTCACTTAACAGTATCTAATGTACAGTCTATGGACGAATACAACTTACCTGATGTGTTTAATCCACTGACTCATGGTATTTTCGTCGGCAAGGAAAGCCCAATTAAGATCTGTTGCTGGTATGCCTGTACAATCTAGTGTGGCTGTGAATGAGCTAACGTCACTAACGCGACTGATGGGTTTGTAGTCGTTGGAATTACGATCTTTCACAATGTTGTAATTCAATAGTTGCGAAACAAACTGCAAATGTCTTTACATGAAAATTTGTCTTTAAAATTGACAAACATCATATGGGTAATTCAAGGCACAAGTCAACTGGGACCAGAAAATAATTTCTTTTTCGCCATAGACTGGCGTTCAATAGGTCCCATGGAGGCAAATGGAAGTGACGTCACTGGGACACTCTATTAGGGATTTGCACGGACGTCACATTCTGGCCGGTAACCATGGTAATCCAGCACGTGCGGACATATTGGCGATACTCGGTGAATGAAGTACAATGGAGTGATTGTAGCCGTGTCTAAACAACAGAAAAGCTAATCAAAATGTGTCTAAGATGCAAAGGAATATATAGGCTAGTGACAATGGCCCCACATTTTTGAGATACCCCTACCGGAGGTAGAACTAAACCCAACAATGTTTTTTCTCATCTCTAAGGTCTCCCATATATGAAATGGATTCTTGGCTAAAAATATTTTACTGCTAAGATTGTTAAATTAACAGATATTGTTATTCACCCCAAAACCAAAAAAGGACTAAAATATAGCCTGTCCGTATTAGAGTTAAGGCATATAAACTAGTGCAGATCAATCACGCAAGCTCTGAGAACTTTGAAACTTGGCATGTGTATAGTCAGGAAGTTGCTTTACCTACTAGAAAAGACTGGATGTGAATATCTTGATGTATGGAATGAATAGAGACATGTAAACATACACCTAAAATAAGCGGACATGCAAAAAATGAATATATATGCAGAATGTTTTCATTTACTTTAGCTGCTTTACCAGGGATTATCATAGAAACACATATGATGGCTTGTTGGAAAGGTGGGGTTGTACTGAATCCAACAATACCAAATATGTAAATATAGCATGACAAGTTAGGGTGTTCTGTCACTCAATGTATGAGGTGTCCAAAATGAAACACTGGCAAAATACAGTCTCAAGTCCAAATCACATTATCAGTGGTGAGAAGAATGTTGACACATTCATTGTTACGGCAAGGTAAGTGCTGCTCTATATTTACATTTAATAATGATACATTTCATATGAAACACAGATCCAATTGAATCAGGTTAAAATTGGAATGGAACACCTTTATTAAAATATTTACATTCATTTGAATTTTGTTTTGGTCAAGTCATTACTGAATAATGGAAAATAATATTGTTAGCTTTTGTCTGTCCAGACCAGCAGTGGACATTAGAGCCTACACTGCTTACTTCACCCCTAAGTAGCTAAACAGTTAGTTGTAGAAACTACTTTCCCTAGCTAAGAAAGTACTTAGCCCTCTGACTAATGTTGCATGTGTAATTCAACTTGATTTGCATTTCAATGAAAATTCAGATTTTTTTCCTTTTCACTAGTCTCTTGAATTGTAGAGAATGGCAGACATTGGATCCAAAGCTTGTGGGAAACATTTTGAAAAGGGCAAGAAAAAAGATCCCTATGTATGTCCAAAACCCCACAGTAGAAGGCCTCCAACGCATACTTACCCTTGCTCAGCAGAGAGAGAGATGGTGATGTCCATAAAACTCTGGCTCTGTATACAGATGATATTTCTTCCAAAATCAAGGTTTCATATCATGTAGAGTAAACTACTGCAGTAAGACAAAAATCAGTGAGCAGCAGCAAGTTGCAAATGTTGAGAGTGAGAGCACATCTGCACCAAGAAGGCTGAGTAGGGCTGATATAACATAATTTCCAATACAGAGAGATTGTTTCATTTGTGGGAAGGCCAGCTCTAAACCAGAACCTCTGACAGCAATTTCAACTGGAACAGTCGCAAGTACCAGAGACAAGGTCCTTCGGGCAGCTTCTGAAAGGCTTGATGAAGATGTACATCTTCAAATTCCTTCATGCCCAGATCTCTTTGCATGATACCAAATGCCATAAAATGCCTTGCACACTACATCTCTAAATGAAATATAGCAGAAGCCATAGAAAAGAATAAAAAAGCAGACCAATGTCTATAACAAAGCCTTTATTAAGCTCACTGAAGACATTGATAAAACAGTATTGTCCAAAGGTAGGAAAGTGAGGACTCTCAACTCTTTGATAGTTGAACTGATAGCTATGAGAACATACTAAAGACCATTGCTGAGCATAAAGGTGTGTCAACACAAGAAATATAGATTAAGGACAGTGGTGTCTACATCCCAACTGTTCTTACTTGAGTTGCTGAACATGGAATTGTTGATGCAGCCATCGACAACCTTTACCAAAATGAAGACACCCTGGATGGGAAGTGTACAACTCATGCTATGATGTCTGTTGTGTTCCAAAGAGGCGAAGTCTCCTCAGCAGATAAATGCCTAGCACAGGTTCCCTCATGTTCAGAGGTCCCTCACCACCTTAAACACGATTGATATGAATGGATGGAGATAAACTTGTATACAGGTACATTTTGTCCATTCGTTTACGCTTCACATCCAGGGTCTTCATTTTGGTCAAAGTTGCTGATGGCTGCATCACAAATTCCATGTTCAGCAACTCAAGTAAGAACAGTTGGGATGTAGACACCACTCTCTGTCCTTGATTTCTGGTCTGCTGCAAAAGATGTGAGAAGTGCCTAACAGCTGTATAGGAAACACAGTGTCTCATTGCACTGAGCTCATTGATGACTGTCTTACTACCAAACTCATGATGTATCAAAATGGGAAGTCCCAGTGTGATTGGCGTATGGATGTGACAGCTCTGTTCAATGAGATCATGACAAATTGCGATAACACACAGATTCTCCTTTGAAGCTGGGTCATCATCACATGTTTGGTAATTTCTGTGGGCATGTTAATCAACACACCAGTTCACAAAGTCATACAGGATGTTGGGTACATACTTGCTGCATTGGAAACATAATAGACAGTCACTGCTGACATAATACTCACTGTCATGCTCTACCTGATCCATGCTTTTCCTCAATATGCCTGCCGCCCTGTGTAATATTTGGATTTCAGAAAGACTCTGACTTGTCTGTGGAAGTGTAGTCTCAGTCTACTGTTATTTCTGTGAGTTTAGCAGCTTTCCTCAGTGCACAATATGGTCATACTATCTGAACAGATCAGATCTGACTGTCTTGGACGTGGAACAAATGCAAGCCTGTATCAGCTTTTCCTTTAGTTTCCAGGATCTATATTTCTTGTGTTGAACTACTGTATAGACACACCTTCTTGTTTAGCAATGGTCTTTAGTATGTTGTCATAGCTATCAGTCAAAGAATTGAGTCCTCACTTTTATATCTTTGGACAATACTGTTTTATCAATGTCTTCAGTGAGCTTAATAAAGGCTTTGTTATAGACATTGGTCTGCTTTTTTGATTATTTTCTATGGCTGCTGTTATATTTTGTTCAGAGATTTTGTTCAAGGCACACTTTATGGTATTTGCCATCATATGCAAAAGTGATCTGGGCATGAAGAATTTGAATGTACATTCAGAAGCTGCCCGAAGGACCTTGTCTCTGGTACTGGGGACAGCCATGGCCTACTGGTTAGGGGTTCGGGCTAACCGAAGAGTTACCGTTTCGATCCCCGACCCAGAAGGGAAAAAAGGCAGGGGAAGTGGTTGAGCACTGCTCTCCCATGCCCACATCCACGGTGCCCTTGAGCAAGGCACCTAACCCCTCACTGCTCCCCGAGCGCCACTGTAATAAGGCAGCTCATTGCTCCAGGTTAGTGTGTGCTTCACCTCATTGTGTTCACTGTGTGCTCTGTGTGTTCACTAATTCACGGATGGGATAAATGCAGAGACCAAATTCCTTGTATACGCAAGTATACTTGGCCTATAATTTATATTGCCCCTGTACCAGTCGAATTGGCTGTCAAAGGTTCTGATCTAGAGCTGGCCTTCCCACAAATGAAACAATCTCTCAGTATTTGAAATGATGTTATATCAGCCCTACTCAGCCTTCTTGGTGCAGATGTGCTCTCACTCTCAGCATTTGCAACTTGCTGCTGCTCACTGATTTTTGTCTTACTGCAGTAGTTCACTCTACATGATATGAAAATTTGATTTTGGAGGAAATATCATCTGTATATGGAGCCAGAGTTTTATGGACATCACCATCTCTCTTTCTGCTGAGCAAGGGTAAGTACTGTATGCGTTGGAGGCCTTCTACAGTAGGGTTTTGGACATAGGGATCTTTTTTCTTGCCCTTTTCAAAACGTTTCCCACAAATGATACAAAGCTTTGGATCCAATGCCTGTAAGACATTCTCCATAATTCAAAAGACTAGTGAAAAGGAAAAATTATATACATTTCAGAATTTTCATTGAAATGCAAATCAAGTTGAATTACACGTGCAACATTGGTCAGAGGGCTAAGTACTTTCTTAACTAGGGAAAATAGTTTCTACAACTAACTGTTTAGCTACTTAGGGGTGAAGTAAGCAGTGTAGGCTGTACTGTCCACTGCTGGTCTGGACAGACAAAAACTAACAATATTATTTTCCATTATTCAGTAATGACTTGACCAAAACAAAATTCAAGTGAATATAAATATTTTAATAAAGGTGTTCCATTCCAATGTAAACCTGATTCAATTGGATCTGTGTTTCATATGAATTGTTTAATACTGGGACATATGAAATGTATCATTATTAAATGTAAATATAGAGCAGCACTTACCTTGCAGTAACACTACATTTGTCAACATTCTTCTCACCACTGATAATGTGATTTGGACTTGAGACTGTATTTTGCCGGTTTTGTTTTCTTTCATTTTGGACACCTCATACATTGAGTGACTGAACACCCTTATTCGTCATACTATATTTACATATTTGGTATTGTTGGATTCAGAACAACCCCACCTTTCCAACAAGCCATCATATGTGTTTCTATGATAATCCCTGGTAAAGCAGCTAAAGTAAATGAAAACATTCTGCATAGATATTCATTTTTTGCATGTCCGCTTATTTTAGGTGCATGTTTACATGTCTCTATTCATTTCATACATCAAGATATTTACATCCAGTATTTTCTAGTAGGTAAAGCAACTTCCTGACTATAAACATGCCAAGTTTCAAAGCTCTCCGAGCTTGTGTGATTGATCATCACTAATTTATATGCCTTAACTCAAATACAGACAGGCTATATTTTAGTCCTTTTTTGGTTTTGGGGTGTATAACAATATCTGATAATTTAACAATCTTAGCAGTAAAATATTTTTACCCAAGAATCCATTTCATATATGGGAGACCTTAGAGATGAGGAAAAACATTGTTGGGTTTAGTTCTACCTCCGGTAGGGGTATCTCAAAAACTAAAGCCCTTTCTGACCGTTTGTCACTAGCCTATATAGGGCAGGACTTGGACCACAAGGAAAGGTGCGATGTTTAGAGAAATTACAGTTTATTGGCAGCGCAGATCCATATGAGTTGGGTGAGGGAGACGAAGTACCAAGTTCAACCACAAGCGCCCCCCTTCCTCTGATAACTTCTGGCATTATTCTCCTTTCTCCCTGTTTTTTTAATAACTTTTGGAAGTCGATACCTACACCAGATGTTTTTCTCAGTCTGACCTATTGGTACAACCTAAAACACGGCAATAATTAACCATTTTCCTTGACGATGTTAGGGATTTACTTCAGCCTAATGTTTTCTAATGAGGCGAGTATCTCCAATATGGCAACGTCCAGATCTGATGACACGCCGTGCAAACCCCTAATACATAAATATGTATGGTCAAAACATATTGTTGTGTCTTGTAGGCCTACTCTTACTTAGAGGTGAAAAGGAGAGATAGGATGCGAACTCTGGCTGAGTGTGCAGAGCACCGACGCGCTGCCGTTGAGCCACGAGACAATTTGTTATGACCGCCGCGCAGCGAAGCGGCGGTCATATAGGTTTAGTCAGATTTTTTTTTTCTTTTTCGCATGTCCAAATTTCCGTCAAGGATTCCGGGACACTGAAAGACCAAGGTTACCACGAAACTTGGTGGGCATGTAACCCCACATGGATAGCATGGAACCTCCTGTTTTCGTTTTGATCTGTAGCCCCCCCGCTGGACTGGACCCCCCGAAAGGAGGGTAGGGCAGACACAGTTTTCTGTGAATATCTCGAGAAGTGTAGGGTTTAGGAGGACCATTTTTTTTTGTATGTTGATCTCAAGGGGCCATGTCAACCCATTCCATAACCACTTATTTCATGTATAGCGGCACCTAGTTAAACACAAAAATGTAAAAATGAGGTGTTGTAATCACAGGTATCTGTGACCTAACATAGTCAAAACTGCACGAAATTGGAAGTGTAGGATCATTATGACACCCTCTGAATGCACACCAAGTTTCGTGGATTTACGTTCTTGGGGGGCCACACAATAAATTAATTTATGTTACTATACACCAACTGGCCTGTAGGTGGCTGGAGACAGTTTTCTGTGAATATCTCGAGAACCGTAGGGCCTAGGAAGTCCACCTTGTTTTTGTATGTTGGTCTTAAGGGGGCATGTTAACCCATCCCATTACCACTTATTTCATGTATAGCGCCACCTAGTTAAAAATTAAAAAGCAAAAAATTAGGTGTTTTCATCACAATATCTCTGGCTGACATGGTCAAAACTGCACGAAATTGAAAGTGTAGGATCATTATGACACCTTCCAAATACATGCCAAGTTTTGTGAACTTTTGTCCATGGGGGCCTTACAATACAATGATTTATGTGTACATTTAGTGACCGTACACCAACAAGGATTCCTGGGACACTGAAAGACCGGGGTACACGAAACTTGGTGGGCATGTAACCCCACATGGATAGCATGGAACCATCATTTTTCGTTTTGATCTGTAGCCCCCCCGCTGGACTGGACCCCCCGAAAGGAGGGTAGGGCAGACACAGTTTTCTGTGAATATCTTGAGAACCGTAGGGCCTAGGATGACCAATTTTTTTTCTGTATGTTTTGCCTCCAGGGGTCATGTTAACCCATTCCATGTGCACACATGTGCATAAACAGATACACACGCACACACATACATTCACAGTAATCATCATTATGACACATACTCACACAGTAGACATATGTACCCATGCATGCACATGCACAAACACACACATCATGAACAAACACACAACGCATGCATGCACACACACACACACACACAAACACACACACAGAGACACCCACACACCCACACACATAAACATAAACGTGTGCACGCACACATGCACACAATTCAAGAATTTCTCAGAATTATGAACAGGCAAGATGGGGGTGTGGTTGTATAAAATGAATTTTACATGTGAAATCTATGAACTAATCATGTTTTGGTACTTGTTGTCTAGCACAGTGTTTCCCAAACTTTTTTTCTGGCGACCCACTTTTTAAAAATGACAGACCATCGCGACCCATTTCACTTTAAATCTACCCTGCAACCACCAATATTGTTTTAGGCCACAGGTTCTCCAACTTTTCTATGCCGCCCCCAACCATACATTGCTATAGGATCCCTGCTTTGAACACGGTTGCGTGCATTTTGAGCACCATCAGCGTGAAAAGTTGGAAATGACTACTGAAAAGATACGTTTTAATGCGCATCCGAGAGTAAATTTTTGCATGTTATGCAGTCGTCATTCGTCAGCATAGTAAGCTGTTCCTGTATTTCTAAAAAAAAATGTTGTAGGCTACGTTGCGTTGCAGACAAATGGGTCCATAACATTGTGGACGTCAATTCCAATGTAAACAGCAAATAACTCAAGTCGTTATATTGTATTGTTGTATTATATTATATTGTATAGTTGTTATATCAGAACAAGAGGCGTTTGAGCAATAGCCGGAAGAATGCACCTTTACTTTGGAGTTAGCGAGGTAGAAAACGAGAGGAATAGTGTTTAAAATGCCCATTTAAATTGTAGACTATAATGCACTGTTGTGCATTTTAAATCAGAAATAAGAATGTGAGGAGGTTGCTATTAACTTTAAAGATTGCATCTGCAATCGAAACTGTATGCAAATTGAATGGCCTTATGTCCGGTCTATGGATGTCTGCTTAGTTGACAGCGCGGTCACTAGATTTGAATCGGTAAAGTTGAGGAGCTGGTATCTATTAATGTTCGTGCAAATAGGCGGATTCATGTCCCTTGCAGTTTGCAACTGCGAGGTACATGGCAGGCGCCCCACAGAACGGTTTAATTTTGAGAGGTAGATATCCATGCTGGCACCCCTCTGCGATGCGTTCGTCCCCCAGTTTCATGTGCCAGTTTCATGAGATTTTATGACAAAACCGTGACTGGTAGTTAACAATCTACATCCTAATAGAAAACTGTTAGCTTTCCTGGTATCAATGACAAATCATGACAAATGGTATCAGTTAGGCCTATAACACAACATAAATTGTGCTGGCGACCCAAATAAAATCTCCTGCGACCCAGACTTTGGGAAACACTGGTCTAGCAGATACCAGTGAGAATTGAGTGTGGATAATGCAATTTAGTGAGACAGTTAGAATCATATAGGCCTTTCAGCGTGATATATTTTTGTGGACTGGGCGGCGGTCATATTTTGTACCGCTCTGCGGTACATCTAGTTAAAATATGCGATACCCTGAAACTCGTGTAGGCTATATATTTTTTTTTCCTAACATAGATATTTAACACAAATAATGACACATATTGGTACAACATGTTTTATATACTTGCAGGTTTAGGTTTTTGCAGATGGCAATGACAATGCCAGCATTAATCACTCGGTTTAAATTAGAAAAATGTCGACATAGGCCGTGGCAGAGAATTTCTAGGGGGTGGGCAGTGGGGTTTTACACGTTGCCACTATTTCCACCAATGATATGTATCGATGCATCATCAACAACGTTGTTGGAACTACGTGTTCGAACGCCGGAGGTAGCGAATTGCGACACAGGTACAATGCTTTCTGGAAACAGGTGTAACACTGTCGTCGTTTGGTCGCAAGTTGCGTCGTACCACGGTGGTTGAGCAACGTTGTTGCTAACTTTTCTAAAAACGAGCCCCAGGTCGGGGCAAATCCATGTACTCTGACTTCTTTAAGATTTATTAATCTGACGTCACACAATGGCAAACAATGGCAGCCTCTAAACGTTTACAAAGAGGCTGTTGAAATATGATATGTTCAAAGTATTATGGTGTCTGTTACCTCATACATCATTTTTCCGTCTCTGATTGGTTAGCCTGGAAATCCAGACCCAAATCCAAAAGATTAAGGGTCTGGCATTGAGTAATGAAAATGGCCCAACTCGAGGGGTGGCACCAAGCATGCATTTGAAAATCTCACTGCACGCAATTGGATAACACTATGACTAATGTTTACTGACTGATTCGGACTTCGACACAATTCGATGACACTACGACCAATGTTTACTGACTGATTCCGGACTTCGAGGTTGCAGCGCTGTCGTCATCTATTTATTATTATTATTATTATTATTATTATTATTATTATTATTATTATTATTATTAATGTTTATTTGATATGGACATAGCAATTACATTGGACAAACCAGATGCATTTTTTGAGTGTTTCAGCACAAGTGCTAATTCGCAACACTTCCATAGGTGGCTTTTGAAAAGGTAGAGCAATTAAAATATCAAGAAAGGAAATAGGAAAAAACAGACAAAGATAGAAAGAAGATAGAAGATTTAGCTCGTCTCTGGCCCGCCTATATTAGATACAGTAGATAATCTAATATAGATAATAAACCATGCTGTACTAAAACCTAGCAGAGTATAGGCTACATGCATCTGCACTCATCTATTATTTGAACTCATTGGCAAAGTGAAACTAACTTTACCGTGGTGTCATAGTCAACAACAAAACAGTTATACATAGTTAATTACTTTCACTATTGACTGACAATGGGTTACCATTGAAAACATAGCCTGAAAAAAAGCAAAATTTACCCCAATAATGTTTGAATGACTGAATAAAAAACCTAAGGGCATTATCTGCAGAGGAGTTGCTGCTTACGTCTTGTGACCGTGCGTCTTCAGCTGTGCTTCATATGCGCCTTTAGCTTTTGACCAGGTTTTTCTTGGTCAGTGGTGTAATGGTTTTTAGGTGGAAGATAGCGATTTATAGATCATGCACCAGACCACACCTTATGCCATTAATTGCCACACCCCTGGGCGCGTTTAATAAAAGTGAAGTGTAAGGTAGGAGAAAGCTTTGCGTTGGGATAATAATACGGTATGCTTTGCGCCGGGTTTTGCATCGTGAAATAGAGTAATTTGACAGATTATTTATATTGGCGTTAATTAGGTTTAGGTATTGCATATTCTTGGAGGTTCTGTTCTGGCTCAGGTTCTTGAAGTTCAGGTCATAAACACATACCCCAGACCCAGAGCCTTCTCAAGCAAATGAAAAAGGCTTTTCAGAGTGCCTTCAAGGAACTTGAAAATAATTATCAACACACTGTTTTCTATAGTTCTCTGATACATGGTTGTCTCTCCTCAAACAATCCCCCTGTCATGATTTCCACCTCCACAAAGGTCTGTTTTAGAAATATAGCCCCCTCCCCCATCCCTCCCTCCCGTAGGCCATATGAGTTCTCTGTCTTCCTCCTCCTCTTGTTCTTCTTCCTCAGTGAGTCACTGCAATACCCTATAACTGCTAACCCTCTGAATCTGCCAGACACTTTCAACATCATCTTTTATGTTTTCCTCTCTTCCGTGAAGTCTTCACTATCACCAGGCATAAGTCTGTGTATCATAAATGACACACAAGGTCTTACAACGCAGTATTGCACGAGTCGAGTAAATGTCACGTTTAACCACCAAAGAGGTATCCAGCAGATGTACTGTAGGCCTACTGTGCAAATATTGCCTAGTCATGACTTTGCTAACTTCCTACAATTTATTGCTTTAACCATGGAGCCTTCTACTTTTTTAAAGCTCAGCATACTGAATTCTGATGAGAGCCTCATTAATTTAAGCCACATTTGATTATGGTTGGTGCCAAGTTTGGGTCGTCAAAGGCAGCAGGGTAGGATGCCGTATGTGTCCGAATTAATCCCATGCAAAGGGGTATGGTGCAACCATTTGTGTCTAATGAGTGAGAGTTATCAAAGATAAGCTCCCCACACCCCTTCAGGACTAAGTTGAAGTTTATTACAGCTAATAGCATGTCTGGGGGTGATTAAAACCTGCTTAGTGTAATTATTGATACTTTGGACAGGGAGTCGCTTGAAGGTCAGGATAAGAAAAAAAAATCAGAAGATAGAAAGATAGAGAGATAGAGGTAGCTCACTGGAATATCCGCCAACTGCATGTTAATTATGTGGCCTCAGTGTGTCATCACAGACAAAATGCCATGGGGTCTCACTGAAGTCGCTGCCTTGCTTTTCAATGGCGTTGATGAATTGGATGGTGTGTCTTGGCAACATTGGACTGGATGGATGGAGGGGGTAGGAGCTCGTATTAGCCATCCTCTGTGCACCACCGTGTCAGATGTGACTTGCTCGACTTATGATGAAGTCTGAATGGGAGATGACTCAAGAGCAGCATTCATTAGGCTTGATCTGGCAGACACAAGGGAGAAAGAGGTAGGAAAGGAGGACAGGGAGGAGGAAGAGGAGGAGTGAAAGGTTATCTGAAGTCTCCAGCAAGCCTCTAAGATGTGTACATCCTGGAAGGTCGCCTCTTCATATGCATAATACCACACATTGTCTGACACCCATGGGTTGCATGTTAAGTCACTGAATGTAAATGAATCTGGATTTTTTTTCCCCTCAGTTCTTTCCCCTCCTCCGGGATGTTTCATGTTGCACTCTTGTCTTTAGCAATTTCGTCCTCCCTTCAGATGATGGGACAGCTATCGCTGTGCATCATGCCGTGTTCCACATGAGACTGACACACAGACACTGTCTTTTAATATGCAATGCAGTACAGTCAGCACACTTTTATTCTGTCCGGATTTGTATGTTTTAAAGAAGGAATGCCTAAGAATGTCACTGCTTTTGGCATCGGTTCCCATTTCTTGTTATAAAAAGAGGAATCAGCGCTCGCAAACAGAGCAATTTCATGTGCAGATAAGAAAAGACACATTAAACTTCAAATAATACTCAAAAGTCACATCTGTAACACACTAGCACAAGGAATATGATCCAGCCACTGGTAACAATCTTCTTGCATTCGTGTTTGCTTTGTTTTGTTTTGGATACTTTGTCTTTTTGTTGTGATACCACGTCTGGCATCTCATTTAATGACCTTTAATTTGGTCTGCAAACGACACAATGACAAAGGGCCTCAGCAGTTGGTGTGCCAGACAGGCGTCTAACTGTGAAAATGAATTGCGCTGGAGTGAGCTGGGGTGTGACAAAGATCGCTCAGCCTCGCACCCATGGAATATGACTCGTGATTTCTAAATGAAATATTAGTCCGACGGCTTCTTGAAAAGCTTCTCGAGATTGAGGAAGCATCAACAAAACAAAGTGCCATGTCAACCTCTGGGGTGATAACAGGATGGATTTATTGTTACGGTATTAATGTTTTTTAAAAAAATCTTACAGTCAGTCACAGCAATGAAAATGTATAAAAAATACCCTTCAATGTTGTTGCATTTGAAGTCCTTTGTAACCTGTTTTTGCACAGGCAAAAACTGCCTTCGTTTTCTGTTTCTAACCTGTTGGCAAATAACTTTTTATTCAAAACGCTAGAGGCTTAAACATGTCTGTGATCAGATGTAGTGCATTCCACCATCACCTCTTTATGGCAGGTGGGAGGGAAAGGGGATTGTTAATGTACATTCAGCATCACACAGAGTGGAAGAGCTACCTGTGCATCTAAACAGAGGCTTTAGGCATCAGTCAAGGTGACAGATGCCTATGGCTCAGGGGAGCCGTATGGGGTGTATCAGCCAGGCTTTCTGATGAATGCCATATGGCTTGATCCTACGTGACAGGAAGTAAATGGCGGAGCCATGCGTCTCATGGGTAGACCCACATCCCCTACCCCACCCACCCCACTCCCGCATGTGTCAGGCTTTTGTGTTTGTGAGTTTGAGCTGGTGTGTGTGCATATGCTCACTCATGATCACATGTACATGACTGTCATGTGACAAAAGAAGATTCCAACTAGCTATTGCTAACCTATGTCCAGAATCTCTGCATTATTTTTTATTGTAAGGTGTGTGTGTGTGTGTGTGTGTGTGTGAGAGAGAGAACGAGAGAGAGAAAACTTTCAGCAATTAAGTCTAAAAAGTGTAACCTGCAAACTGTAAAAATATTAAATAATAACAATCATCGTCATCAGCAGCAGCATATTATAATCATTAACAATTACCTGTTTTGAAAACATTTTGCTGATAATGACCATGTAGAGACTTGAGATGCAGACTTGATCCACTGACAAAGACAGCAGTCCTACTGACTCACAACTTTGATGTACTTGCTCCAAAAGTGTTGCTGGAGTATTGCTTGTGAGGAAATGAGCTGATGTGACACAGCACTGCTCTGTCACGAAGATTGATTGGAAGGGGTTGGACTGTGTTTTTCTGTTATCTAAGCTGTGGCTTGAGTATCGTGATGATAAATGCTGTTTTAGGTACTCTGTATTATTATGACAAACAGATTGGCAATGCCATGCTGACTGCAAAACAAAACAAAAAAGACTATCTGATGCATGTGAAAATAAAATGTTTTGACAGTACTCGTCCTCCAGACGGGAAATTGAACAACTGTCTGAAATTATAGCTTGCCTTTGTCAGTCATGGGAGTGAATTCATTCAGATGCATATTTCTGAGAAGGGCCAAGTGCCTGTTTATATTTTGTTCTTTATATTTAATCAGGTTTTAACAAATCAAACAACAACTGAATTGGACACAGTAGAGGCAAATCATGCTGTAATATTGCTACAGTGTTGCCTTTATCCAAGATCATTACATATTCTCCTCTTCCACTGTTAAGTAACTGATTTGTATTTCTGATAAGTATTTAGCCATCGGCCAACAATCATGCTTGTCTGGACTAGATTTAAGATGCAGTTGCTCTTCTTGGCTTTGCTTTGCTTTACACAGTCCGAATGGGTCAAACGTTCGCCCCATAGAGGCCCACTTGAACGGCACCAGCCTAATGTCTTAGCTCACTGCCCGTTCAAGCGGCTGCACTTCAACTTGCTTTTTTTTTCCATGCCTAGCCAGCCGATGATACGAAGCAAATTTTCCGCCTCGAGAGAGAACCGGGAAGAATGAAAGCAAATGCACCAAATGATGATAGGAGTCTGCCGGTAAAGTCGTCTCCAACCGGAGTGGAGGGATGTGCACTTATCAGCAGCGGACATGATTCGCCCTTCCGTAACTGTTGTGGCTTATTTTTCATTCGGGTCTTGTGAGAGAAATATTTTTTCGGCCGATGAAACCTCTATAGCCGTCACCGTCAGGAGGAGTATTAATTTAATTTTTCTCACGGCGTCTGCAACACTTTCAACTGGAGGAATGCTTTAATTTCACTGGGGAGAGAGGGGGGTTCTCTTTGCAAAACATCACTCGCCGGACCATGCCTCCCAGAGCGATAAAGAGAGAGGGTGTGTATGAGAGTGAATGAGAGGGGGAGAGAGAGAGAACTCCAAATCTCCTACGGTGATTTAGGCCATTGGTATGCATGTGTGTGTGTGTGTGTGTGAGTATTCTCTGTATTCTCTGTGTGTATGGATGAGTTTCTGTGTGTGTTGTTGATTGTCTTGTATGTGTGTTGTATGATTGTGCAAATGATATACGGTGTATTTCATATGTTTCTGAATATTCTTTATGTGTGCATGTATGAGTGTGAGTGTTACCCACTCCATCTTTCTAAGTGTTTCTGAATGTGCATGTAGGGTTTTGGTGTACAGCCTGAGAAAGAGAGAGTGTGTTTGTGTATGTGTGTGTGTGTGTGTTTCCTTTGTGCATGATTGGGGCAGTGGGTTGGCGGGCTCCTGTCAGGATGATTTCTCTCACGTTTGATGGGGTCCTCTCTCTTTATACACTTCTCTCTCTCTCTCCCTCCTATTCCACCCCCCCTCTTTTCTCAGTTAGGCTACTCCATTTTGTTTCTTCTGAATCAATTCATTGCAGTGCTTATACTGTATGCCTGTCATCTTTAGAGCATATTCAGATTCAAATTCAGACCTGGCAATTTTCTTTCTGCTTGGACAAACATCAGCACTGGAATAGAGTTCCTCGGTCTTGGACCAGAAGCCTCACATCCAAGTCATGGCTTGGATACTGTAGATGATATACTGTGCTTCCCTGTTGCATTCTGTGTTCTAAAAGAGTAATCAGCCTTAGCTGTTGGGCTTTCTAAACATGTAAGGCCAGGAACCATAGGAGAGTCAACCTTTTATGATACGTGGCCTAAATAAGAATTAACTTGCAGTATGTAGGTAGGCCTACATAGTACACTTAACTATAGGTGCAGATATATTTTATATAGTGTATGTGGGTACACTATATAATAGTGTTATTATCATTATTATTATTATTATTATTATTATTATTATTAGTAGTAGTAGTAGTAGTAGTAGTAGTAGAAGTAGTTAATAGTAGTAGTAGTAGAGCTGAGAGTGGTGCATTGTTTGATGTAGTGATGTTTAGTGATGCAGATTCATTTCAAAAAGCACTTGGTGACTCGGATACTCCTTTCTACCGGTCACCCACCCATCCAAACCACTTTAATACTCTGAAGCATATCCGTAAAGCCTTATAAGTATGCCCACCATGTCTGATCCAATATGAAATATCTCCCTATCCCTAGGCTATTAGGGGAAACTGTTTGAATTCCATTTCAAGTTGAAAGACTCCTTTGAGCATCAAAATAGTCATTTACTGTGACCTGGCTTAGTTATCATTTAAAATATGTAAAATGCTGTCAGAGAAAGCATAATGACTCGCACCCTCCCGACGAGTTTTCTAAAATTACTTGGTGCAAATAATGGACCCACGTTTCACAGAAGCAGAGTTTACAATATGAAAGAGGAAGCTGAGCATAATTTGGTCACACAAAAGGGAAGAGAGGGGGCTCCGTTTGCCCTTGTTGCACTTATCAAAGAATGACTGTTTCAGCTAACGACAAGTGCCATCTTTCATGACTGAAATAAGGAGGGGATTTCCATGAATATTAATTTGCATGGAAACAACCTGCACTAATCAACATAAACAACAAATGGTTTCAGCCAGACACTCCAGGCAAATGAGATGCTTCCAAATCCACTCTGAACCATTTTTTATTAAGGAGTGACTGGATGTTAGTCAGCAAAGAAAATGGCCCCAGCTTTTAGAGAAAAAAAGAGGCAGAATAAATGAGTGCATCTTTAGCATTTAGCACTTGTGGTGAGTAGATCCTTAGCATTTTTAGTGAGTAGATCCAGTATTTAACATGTCAGTATATTTAGCACTTTAGCATCTTTGTCTGTGTTTCTCTTAGTGACTCTGTACTTGTCCATGAAAAAGCTAACTTCATCAAGTGTCATGTCAGGACAGATGCCTTGTCCTGTGTCTCTGGACATGACGACAGATGATGACCAGTGACATGGAATGTCCACCGTCATGCAGGGAAGGTCATGTTTCATGGAGCAACTCCTTGATCAATGTTGCCAGGCAATCAAATTTAATTTGCTGTTCCTATGTTCTGATTGGATGGTCGTTTCAGGTTGCACACTGATCATCCAATATCATTTGAGAAGTGCCAGAAAGATATGTTTATATTTGTCATAATAACCAACAACAGTCACAAGTGAGTCCTTCTGATAGAGTCTCATTGCTGAAGGCTATTAATAGAATTAATAATTATAATTTAATTACTGTAAGAGAGACCGTTAAGTCTATTCACAAGGGAAATATGATAACGTAGTACTGTAATGGTGTGCAGCTGATGACAATGAAATCTGTTCAGGAATGGATTGACGTTAGAGAAGTGAGTGTTGTCAGCAAAAATCACAATCTACTTTGTTGTGTTTCTAAAAGCATTCAAATTATGCTTTTTTGGTTGGCTAATGTGCATAATTACACACTTAAGCTTCCTGTTCATTTACAATTCTCCTTCTAGAGTGCTCAACAATTAAAATTTAACTTGCTAATAGCTAGCGCAGAGATGTTCTCTCTGGTTGTGCTTTGATGGAGAAAAAATTGGCCAGGTTTGTGTGTGTGTGTGTGTTTATGTATATTGATTACTGTCAAGTTTGTTGATTGCATGACACTCCACAAACGCCATTTTATGCATCAGGACACTGAGTTTTTCATAGATCGCAAGACTGAATAAAATCACACAACTGACATCTTTCAAACTCTATCTTTATTCCTGACTTGTTTTGAAATTCTAAATGGTGGAGCACATGTAAATTTCCCAAGCTTCTTCTTCACCTCACATGGCCCCTTTTGCATTGATTGTGTTGTGTGTGTGTGTGTGTGTGTGTGTCTGTGTCTGTGTGTGTGTGTGTGTGTGTGAACATGCATTTTTAGTACAGAGAGGTCTTGATTGAAATGGTGAAGTATTCATCCTCAGAGCCGGGATGGGTGGGGACACTATGTCCAGCGAGATTGATTGCTCGACCACAGACACCAGACAAGCTCAGATTTATGCCGCTTGACCACCTGTTTCCGCCAGTCACATAACAGAAAAAAAGGAGAACCCTCCATTTTGTTGCATACCTAGATCAACAGTCCTAGTATTTCAAAAGCCTGTATACATTTTTCTTGTCACTGAATGTTTTATTCATATTCATTTTTCAACCAGTTGCAGCATTAAGAGCATACTGATTTCACTCACATGACTGCTCAATGAGTGAAACGCATGGCATTTGTCTTGTCATATGTCTAATATAATATGTATGCAGTGCAGAGATGACCCCCTTCCTTTATAAATATGGCTATTTTGATAAAGATACCTGTGAAAATAGCGAGGTAAAATACCAGATGTAAATTAGTTACAAACTAGATGTACCGCATAGCAGTACAAAATATGACCGCTGCTCAGTCTTGTACATCCATTCCGCGAAAATAAATCATATAAATGAATTTGTCTCCATCTTCTACTCCATCCCCCACTCTTGAAACTTTTGTGTATGCTTGTTTGAATGTGTGTTTTGCGGGCGCACACAAAGTAGCATACTGGCTGCAAAGGTGAATAGATTTGTAGCACTTGCCAAAAAATTTGTAGCATTGTTATAAAACCTTTAAAATATCTAAACAATCACAAGTAGGGCAGTTCATCACAGTCCATCCATTGCAACTGGACTGATGAAAGGTGCACCTTTAGGCTACATTGTATTTGGGAAAAGCAGAAGGTAGCAGCATAATGTTTTTATTTATTTATTATTAAACAAAACAATCCCTGTCAGTTCCATGCAGTTTTCAACAGCTATCAAAAAGAGAGGTCATGTCATGGATTTTTGTGAATGTTTCTTCTTCTACATATGCATAAGTTTAGTCATCTAGTTCATATGATATTCAGCTTTATTGTCAATGCACAAATTAAATACCAGTAGTCTAAAACAAAATGCCGTTTTACCCAGTGGTGCAAATAACTGACATGTCCAAAAGGGCCCTCATGAAATGCGTTGCTAGACTGTTCATACACATTTTAACGGGCCAAGTTGAAGAGCTACTGTCCGTTATTGTTTGTGCAAATAATATGTTGATTCATGTTCCCTTGCATTTTGCAACTATGAGGTCCATGGTTAGTCTGCAATTGAGATATCCACGCACTGGCGCCCCCCCCCGCGACGTGTTCGCCCCCGGTTTCAGAGCTATTCTAAATGCAAAAATGCATAGAAGGAGTTATGACAGTACATTTCACGCAGCTGTGTGAATCACGGAAAGCGACACTTCTAAATGGAACCCAACACACTGTACAGTAGCTCAAGGTCTATGGCTAAAGCAGCCATAATGAAAGCGTTATCATTGTTTGGATACTTCACACATACATGTTTTTTAATCGCATACTACTACCAAGCTGGAATCAAAGCACATCGACTCCCCTCTCACACCCTAAACACGCACTTCGAACAAACAAAAAACGTCTCAGTCTCACGGTATAGCCAAAACTGTATTGGACCGGTGTAACGTTGGTACTAAATCATCCATCGCAAAGAATGATTTTTGTAGCACGTGCAACAAATATGTGTAGGTACAGCCCTGCCCTGGATACAAATCTCAACGTGCGCTCTAAAACATTTGGTTTAAATGGAGATGTAGATCACGGGTGCGTTAATAAATCTACATTGCGGCGAGTTGAGACAAATTATTCACTTTGACGAATTTATGTAGTTTCAGTCCTAGTTACTTTACTTTGACCCATGCTCTTCCTCTATCACTCAACCATTGCTAACGGTAACATTATTTTACCTACTCTAGGCTATTGATATAACTTAAGATTAACGTAGCCTACCTGCAGTAAAAACCAAGCATGTCCGATAAACATTCGCAGATTTCTTTCGGCTTCAAGAAGAAATGGGAATTACATGTCATGCAGAAATCATCCTACCCTTATTAGACGTTCTCAGCGGTAAACTACAGTCTTGTTCTTGTAGGAAGTGTAGTGTCTTTCCAACCCACTTTAGATTAACTTCCAACAAAATTACATCTCACTGCAACGATGCGCCATCTGGTGGACAAACGACTATGTGACGCCAATACTGGAAATGCAGCCAAATTATTATTATGATGAATATTTGGTTTTCCTTTAATCCTACTGAATTTGTAATTATGTATCGGCCGTTGTAATTGCCGATACTGATGGTATGTGCGTACCTGTGTGTGTGTGTGTGTGTGTGTATATGTGTGCACCACCATCTACAGGCCAATGAGTGTACAGTCACTAAATGTACACATAACTTAATTCGCTAGCGGCGGTCATAAATATTTTATAAAAGATGCAGAGGTGAAATGCCAGCTTATATTTGGTTTCATAGGGAAATTGTAGTTACTTATAGTTAAGTTTACTTGCATTTATATATGCCCACATAAGCATACACGCATAGTACCAACCTGTTGCATTTGCAATTTGCAAATATAATTATGACGACGGGCCGTCATATAGGGATTGTTTTTTTTTTTTTTCCCCGTCATCTACTTCCTGAATTTTGGTCAACGATACCGGGACACGAACCACGGGGCACATGAAATTTGGTGGGTATGTAGCCCCACTAGACTTTTTACGGAAAAATTTGTTTGGTCCCCGGGGCCCTCCCCACCGCACTGGGCCCCCAAAACCCAAAAAATGCAGTTTTTCCTAAATAACTACCTGAACCGTGGCACCGAGGATGAAGAAATTTTTATGGTATGTTGGGCTCAAGGGCCCACATCAACCTAGCCCATAATCACTCATTTGTGATTTGCACCCCCCCGGTAAAAAATGAAAATGCAATATCATTCTGCTTTAATCGCCCCTATCTTCAGTTAAGATGTTCAGAACTGCACCAAATTTTATGTGTATGATTGACCTGGCATTCTCTGGGGGTATGCCAAGTTTCGTAGAATTTCATCCATGGGGGGGTCTAAAAAAATGTAGGTTATGTGTACATTTAGTGCCTGTACACTCATTGGTCTGTAGATGGCGGTGCACACATATACACATGCACACACACACAGGTATGCACACACTATTGGTATTAGAACGGCCGATACATAATTACAAATTCAGTAGGATTAAAAGAAAGCCAAATATTCATCATCATCATCATGGCTGCATTTCCAGTATTGGCGATAAGTAGTCGTTTGTCCACTAGATGGCGCATCGTTGCAGTGAGACGTAATTTTGTTGGAAGTTAAAAGTGGGTTGGAAAACAATGGGCGCCCCTACAAGGACTGTAGTTTACCGCAGAGAACGTCTAATAAGGATAGGACGATGTTCACATGAAATGTAATTACCATTTCTTCTTGAAGCCGAAATAAATCTGAGAATGTTTATCGGACATGCTTGGTTTTAACTGCAGGTACGTTAATCTTATAATATCAATAAGGACCTAGGCACAATAATGTTACCGTTGGTTGAGTGATGGAGGCGAATTTGATTGCATTTGTAGAAAACTATAAATGCGGTTGTACCAAGCAAATTGATAGCAGCAATGAAATCATTCTGTGCAATGGAAGATTTACCAACGTTAAACCAGTCTGATACAGTTTTGCCTATACATGCGTGAGACTGAGACGCCTGTTTATTTTGTTTTAAGTGCGTGCAGGGTGTGAGAGGGGAATCGATGTGCTTTGATTCCAGCTTGGTAGTTGTAGTCTGTGAGGTTAAAAAGCACGTGTGTGTGAAGTATCCAAACAATGACACTTTCATTTCATTATGGCTGCTTTAGCAACACACCTTAAGCTACTGTGTAGTGGGTCCCATTTAGAAGTGGCTACTTCATTTGCACTTTCCTTGACTCATGGAGCTGCGTGAATTTTATTACAACTTTTCGCATGATATAGCAGTTTAAGTCCGCTTGATACTGTAAGGCATAAGCCATTGGTTTCCAAAAGAGATTTTATTTGTGTCGCCAGCATAGCCTATTGACATTTTATGTTGTAAATAGGCCTACCTTATAGGCCTACCTGTAGCTTAGGGAAGCTAACAGCTTTCTATTAGGATCTAGTTTGTTAGTTACAGTTTTGTCATAACTCCCTGATGCATTTTTGCATTTAGAATAACCAGAGCATGGATATCTCAATCGGAAAATTAAACAATATCGGGCGCCTATGGACTAGGCTGGGTGAACCCAGCCTGATCTGCCCGCTATTTATTTTTTGATTTCTTAAAAGATTGAGCTTGGTCTGGTGAAAGCCAGACTAGCCATGGACCTCAGTTACACAATGCAAGGGAACATGAATCAGCCTAGTTCTTTGATGTGTCTATGTCCCCACACACTCAAAACACAGCTATGATGGTAAAAAGGAGAATCATAAATGATCAGACAAGTGATCTCTTTGAGCAAGCACTTTCACTAAAGTCAAGTCAACTGTCAGACTCTGAAGACTTATTTGATCACTTTAATGCAAAAATGGCAAACATTATGGATGACATTGCTGCTCCATTACAATTCAAGAAAGTTAAGGACAAACAGAAAGCACCATGGAGGCAAAATCCAGCAGTTAAACTTCTAAAAAGAGAGTGTAGGAAGACTGAAAGAAAATGGCGTAAATACAAACTTCAGATCCACTATGAAATCCATAAAGAGATGCTCCGCACATATAACTCTGAAATATGCAAAGCAAGACAGTCTTTCTTTTCTAACATTATCAATAGAAGTTCAAATAACACTCATCGTATTCTATTTTCAACTGTTGATAAGTTAACAAATCCCCCTCACAATTAGCGCCTGAACTTCTCTCAATTAATAAATGCAATGAGTTTTCATCTTTTTTTTTAAGGTAAAATTGACAAAATCAGACTCAACATATCTGCTCATTTACAAATTCAACAACCTGAACTTCCAGCAACAAACAGAGGGAAACTAAACTTGATGTCAGAGTTCAGCTTGATAGACTACTGAAACACTTGAAAAACGGTACAGAATCTCAGCCCTTCCACATGCGTCTTAGACACTCTGCCTACCAATTTCTTCAAAACTGTTTTTCACCTCATAGCGGCGGATGTCCTTCAAATTGTAAATGTATCATTGCTGTCTGGCACTTTTCCTAAGTCACTGAAAACAGCTGTTGTAAAGCCACTTCTCAAGAAGAATAACCTGGATGCCTCCATGCTAAACAATTACAGGCCCATATCCAATCTACCTTTTATTGGCAAAATTATTGAAAAAGTAGTCTTTAATCAATTAACCACCTTCCTAACATCAAATGGGTATTTTGATTACTTTCAGTCTGGTTTTCGGGCAAATCACAGCACTGAAACAGTTCTCATTAAAGTTTCCAATGACATAAGCCTCAACACAGATTCAGGTAAAACATCAGTCCTAGTGCTACTGGACCTTAGTGCAGCATTTGACACTGTTGATCACAATATTTTACTACACAGACTAGAACACTGGGTTGGATTTACAGGCATAGTTATCAGCTGGCTAAAATCATATCTACAAGAAAGGAGCTTCTTTGTTGCCATCGAACTGTACCTCAACACCAACGTCCTTGACCTGTGGTGTTCCCCAGGGTCGATCTTGGGGCCACTATTATTCAACCTCTATATGCTCCCACTTGGACAAATCATTCAAAATAATTTGATTTCATATCATAGCTATGCAGATGACACACACATTTACTTAGCTCTATCACCAAACAACTATGGTCCTCTTGAATCTATGTGTCAGTGTATAGAACAAATCAACACCTGGATGTCTCAAAATTTTCTTCAGCTGAACAAAGAAAAACTGAAGTAATTATATTTGGTAAAAATGAGGAAAGACTTAGGGTTGCCACTCTCCTTGACACAAAAAGGGTTGAAGGCAAAGGATACTGTTAAAAACCTTGGTGTATTAATTGACAGTGATCTAAATTTCAACAGCCACATGAAAGCGTTAACTAAATCAGCTTTTACCACCTCAAAAATATTGTCAAACTCAGAGGGCTGATGTCAAAACATGACTTAGAAAAACTCATTCATGCATTTATCTCCAGCAGGGTTGATTACTGCAATGGACTGTTCACAGGCCTTCCTAAAAAGACTATTAAACAGCTTCAGGTGATACAAAATGCAGCAGCTAGGACTCTAACAAAAACTAAAAGAACTGACCACATTACTCCAATTCTTAAGTCCTTGCACTGGCTTCCAGTAAGTCACAGAATTGACTTTAAAGCACTATTGCTTGTTTATAAATCAGTAAATGGAGCAGGACCTAAATACTTGTCAGACATGCTTCAGCAGTACACACCTTCTCGTCCTCTCAGGTCCCAGGTGAAAAACCTGCTAGTAAAACCTACAGTTAGAACTAAACATGGTGAAGCAGCTTTTAGCTGCTATGCGGCTCAGCTGTGGAACCAACTTTCGGATGACATTAAAAAGGCCCCAACTGTAGCCAGTTTTAAATCTAGACTTAAGACCAAACTGTTCTCAGACTAACTGTGCCGAGTTACAAATTCTAAATCTGCCTCGATAATTATTCTACTTTGTCTTTTATTACTTTTTTTACTACTTTTGCCTTTGTTTTTGCTTACTAATTATTCTTTATTTTTAAATGATTTTACCTTGTGTTTTATGTTTTCTTTTTATTATGATCTTTACCTTTTAACTATTCTTTGACTATATTGCCCTTCTATGCTTTTATTTGTTATTATCGTTTGGTTTTGTTTATGTAAAGCACATTGAATGACCTCTGTGTATGAAATGTGCTATATAAATAAACTTGACTTGACTTGACTTGACTTGACTATATTTGCACAAACAATAACGGACAACAGCTCTTCACCTTTGGCCCGTTAAAATGTGTATGCACAGTCTAGCGACGCATTTCATCAAGGCCCATTTGGACATGTCAGTTATTTGCACCACTGGTTAGATGTAAAACAGCATTTCGTTTCAGACTACTGTTACTTAATTTGTGCATTGACAATAAAGTATCAAATGAACAAAAGATGTCTAAAATCTTATGCAGATTGACCTTTGTTTTTTATAGCTGTTGAAAACGGCAGCCGCACACACACACACACACTCAGGCATGCCAAACAAGCATACACAAAAGTTTCAAGAGTGGGGGATGGAGTAAAATATGGAGACAAATTGAAATGTGATTTATTTTCGCGGAACGGATGTACAGGACTGAGCGGCGGTCATATTTTGTACCGCTATGCGGTACATCTAGTTTAAAACTTTTGTGTATGCTTGTTTGGCATGCCTGTGTGTGTGTGTGCGGCTGCACAGAAAGTAGCCTACTGGTGCTGAAAAGGTGAATAGATTGTAGAATAGCCAAAGAAGATGTAGCATTGTTATAAAACCTTTAAAATCTCTAAACAATCACAAATAGGGCAGTTCATCACAGTTCATCCATTGCAACTGGATTGATGAAAGGTCACTTACACCTGTAGGCTACATTGTATTTGGGAAAAGCAAAAGTTATCAGCATAATGTTATTTATTTATTTATTTATTTATTTATTTATTTATTTATAAACAAAAACATCTGTCAGTTCCATGCCGTTTTCAACAGCTATCAAAAACAAAGGTCATTTTTGGATGGATGGATTTTTTGTGAATGTTTCTTCTTCTACATAAGATTTTAGTCATCTTTAGTTCATGTAATACTTTTATTGTCAATGCACAAATTAAGTAACAGTAGTCTGAAACGTTATTGTTAATGCACAAATTAAGTAACAGTAGTCTGAAACGAAATGCTGTTTTACATCTAACCAGTGGTGCAAATAACTGACATGTCCAAATGGGCCTTGAGGAAATGCTAGACTGTTCATACACATTTTAACGGGCCAAAGTTGAAGAGCTGTTGTCCGTTATTGTTCGTGCAAATATAGGCTGATTCATGTTCCCTTGCATTGTGTAACTGAGGTCCATGGCTAGTCTGGCTTTCACCAGACCAAGCTCAATCTTTTAAGAAATCAAAAAATAAATAGCGGGCAGATCAGGCTGGGTTCACCCAGCCTAGTCCATAGGCACCGATATTGTTTAATTTTCGATTGAGATATCCACGCTCTGGCTATTCTAAATGCAAAAATGCATCAGGGAGTTATGACAAAACTGTAACTAACAAACTAGATCCTAATAGAAAGCTGTTAGCTTCCCTAAGCTACAGGTAGGCTTATAAGGTAGGCCTATTTACAACATAAATTGTCAATAGGCTATGCTGGCGACACAAATAAAATCTCCTTTGGAAACCAATGGCTTACGCCTTACAGTATCAAGCGGACTTAAACTGCCATATCATGGCAAAAAGTTGTAATAAAATTCACGCAGCTCCATGAGTCAAGGAAAGCACGAATGAAGTAGCCACTTCTAAATGGGACCCACTACACAGTAGCTTAAGGTGTGTTGCTAAAGCAGCCATAATGAAATGAAGGTGTCATTGGATACTTCACACACACGTGCTTTTTAATTTCACAGACTACAACTACCAAGCTGGAATCAAAGCACATCGATTCCCCTCTCACACCCTGCACGCACTTAAAACAAAATAAACAGGCGTCTCAGTCTCAGGCATGTATAGGCAAAACTGTATCAGACCGGTGTAACGTTGGTAAATCTTCCATTGCACAGAAGGATTTTTGTAGCACGTGCAACAAATGACAGTCGAAAGATACAATTACAGTGCTGCTATCAATTTGCTTGGTATAACCGCATTTATAGTTTTCTACAAATGCAATCAATCAAATTGGCCTCCATCACTCAACCAACGCTAACGGTAACATTACCTAGGTCCTTATTGATATTATAAGATTAACGTACCTGCAGTAAAAATCAAGCATGTCCGATAAACATCCTCAGACTTATTTCGGCTTCAAGAAGAAATGGGAATTACATTCCATGTGAACATCATCCTATCTTCATTAGACGTTCTCTGCGGTAAACTACAGTCCTTGTAGGAAGCGTCCATTGTTTTTCCAACCCACTTTTAACTTCCAACAAAATTACGTCTCACTGCAACGATGTGCCATCTAGTGGACAAACGACTACTTATCGCCAATACTGGAAATGCAGCCATGATGATGATGATGAATATTTATTTTGGCTTTCTTTTAATCCTACTGAATTTGTAATTATGTATCGGCCGTTCTAATACCGATAGTATGTGGGTGCCTGTGTGTGTGTGCATGTGTATATGTGTGCACCGCCATCTACAGGCCAATGAGTGTACAGTCACTAAATGTACACATAACCTTTTTTAGACCCCCCCATGGATGAAATTCTACGAAACTTGGCATACCCCCAGAGAATGCCAGGTCAATCATACACATAAAGTTTGGTGCAGTTCTGAACATCTTAACTGAAGATAGGGGCGATTAAAGCAGAATAATATTGCATTTTCCTTTTTTTCCGGGGGGGGGTGCAAATCACAAATGAGTGATTATGGGCCAGGTTGATGTGGGCCCTTGAGACCAACATACCATAAAAGATTCTTCATCCTCAGTGCCACGGTTCAGGTAGTTATTTAGGAAAAACTGCATTTTTTGGGTTTTGGGGGGCCCAGTGCGGTGGGGGAGTGGCCCCCGGGGACCAAACAAAATTTTTCCGTAAAAGTCTAGTGGGGCTACATACCCACCAAATTTCATGTGCCCCGGTGGTTCGGTGTCCCAGGTATCGTTGACCAAAAATTCAGGAAGTAGATGACGCTAGATGACGCTTCGCTACCTTTGCTAGCGGCGGTCATAAAAATACTTTCATTCTACATTCATTGTCCTTTCAGTAATGGCCTTGCCATTGTGTCCATCTTTGTAAGCTCACGGTTATCTCTCCTGAGCAATTCAAAACTTTAATTGAAGTTCCATTTGAAACACAAACTTGATAAAAATTGTTTTCAAAGGTACAATACTAACAATGTTTATAAAATGAGACTTTCATTAGACTTTTTCTCCCTGCCATATTCACCTTAATGAAGTTCAAGTACACAAGAACACAAAAAGCAGCCATATCAGATAAGCCAGTGCACATGACTACAAATTTCACCCCATCTAAAGACAGCCCATCTACAGACAATGAAACACGTACTGAAGGACAGCACAATCTTTTTCTCCTTTCTCCTGCCTTCCCTTCCCTTCCCTCTCTCTCTCTCTCTTATCGAATTCTCTTCCTGGTGAAGTATGTGGGCTGCCTGCAGAATCTGCTTTCCGAGCTCCACCACCTGCTCAGAGCTACAAGGAACGCATGACTCAGCTATTCAAAATATCTTTTGGGCATGGGCACAGGTTCCGCGGTGAGCCTTTAAAAAGTGCCAGGGGGTTGAAGGGGCCGCATAGTGTCTAGAGTGCCGATTCGGACTTCACTCTGTCATAATTTAGCCTGACACACACAGTCAGCCAAGTGCTGATTAATGCTTATTTAATGACACTATATCAAGGTGGAGAATTTTTGGGCTTTATTGTTGCCTCCGAGGGGGGGCCCGGTCCACATTGACTGGATTCTTTCATTCTGTGAGGACATTACTTGACCCTGGTGGATTTGAGCTGAATTCCTTTCAAATATAATCTTCTCTCCACAATTTTATCCTGGCTTTTTCGTAGCTGTCAATTATTCATTGCTGTGTGGGTAGTCTTTCAATCAACGCATACCGACTGACTGGCTGGTCAGAATGGCATAAGCACGGCACCATGGGAATATCTGTACGGATTAACTCAAAAACTTTTTTTTTTTTCATTTTTTGGTAAAGTTTATTTACTTATGCGGGTGGGAATAAAAGGAGGAATATGATAATCATGAAACACCTTTGAAAAAAAATGGGTGTGGGGGGGGGGGGGGAGTACTGAGCGATAAGGTTTCGGGAAAATCTGCCAAAGTTTGCACTGGCTCCACAGGGAGCGGGAAGCGTGAAAAACGATAAGAGGACGCAGTCAGATTTGCTGGGTTAGAGCTCCTGTTCCATCCAAGCATTTTCAGACAGGTGAAGTGCACCCCACACACACACACACTTACCCAAATCCACAGTGCCATTCTAAAAAAACAGAGGGAGACGTTTAGCAAATCCACTGAGCCAGTTAGTGAGGCAAAAAAAGAAAAAGCACTCTGCTGCCGTCCTAAAATTAATGCATGCGCTGTGATGTCTAATGACCAGTTCCAGTCCTTCCCAAGCTGAACTGTGATTGCCCAGTCCAGGAGGGAAGTCAACATGAGTATAATTTATACAGCAGTTAGGTCCAGTCGAAATATGTATTAATTTCGGATTGGATGAAAGGTAATCCATGAGTGGTGATATCTCTGGACATCCCTACTCAGACTCTTCACCACTAGTTCTAATAACTCCACAGTTTGCATTGAATTGTCCAATGTGAATGTTCCAGACATTTTACAGTTATTGAATGTGCAAACGGAGTAGGTTGAAAGTTTGATTTAGCATATGATAAATAGACAAGCAGGTAGGTAAATTATTGCGTGCATAAGCACATGACCTCTCATTGAACTTGGCTCTGGAGTGTTGAGTGTTGCATTGCTTGGCAACAAGAGATGCCAAGACTAAAATAAGAACTGCTTTTTGGAATGGAGCAACAAACAAAAATTAAAATAAACTCCAGAAAACACAAATTGTCTTTAAACATGATTAGTTGTGAGTAGTGTTGTATTTAAGCAATATGGCGTTGGAAACAGATATTGCCAAGACTGGGATTAAGCTGTTGGAACTAGGCGAGAAGCTGATATGTTACCAATGACACTCTCACGTAGTTTACCATCAAACAAAATTTGAAGCTGTTATATTAAGGTAACAAACTTGCATTGGATGCCTTTAGGCCTGTGGTGTGTTGTCAGCTATGAAGGAAGTTGGCCTTGTAAGCAGTAGAAACAGCTGAATAAATAACAGTGTGTTGTTAATGAGAAAAATGCTACCCTTACAAAAAAGTACAAAAATGATCCATCTAGGCAGAATTTCACATTTGTTTAGGGTTGTCTTTCATTAATGTTTAATTAACACATATCCCATCAAGTTATTATTATTTCCTAGGCCAGTGTTTGTCTATGGATGACTTGTTTGGCTCCTGTACCTATGACTTATTCACACCAGCCATTTATTGTTATAGCCTAGAAACAAAGTTCTTAACCACAACTAAAGTTTGCTGACATACTGATACACATCTCAAAACATTTATACAATAAGTAGTACATTAGACCTAAGGCATGACTTTTAAATCAGTGTTGTAATGTTGCTACACATATAACAATGTCCTTGTATCAGGAACAGATGTTTGATTAATGAGTATGATGATTCCTACAGAAAATTATTACAGAACATATGGACTCATATGACTTTCTCCTCAACCTTCTGAGTAAATTTACTGCCCGCAGTGACTTGCAAAAACTAAACATTTTATGAAAAAGTGCTTTGTGAAGGTGACGGTCACTATTCTGCAGTTTCCAGAACTGCTGCAATGTACATAGACCTTTGACAGAACCCACACACAAAAAAAAGAAAGTGCATAAAAACTAGATGAATTTGCATATCAATCAATCAACAATTATGGGTAACATTTTAAAACAACAATGGTTCAAAACTCTACACAAGTACAGAAGTGTCCTCTTAAATAGAATGAGAATACAGTTGTAGAATGTGTATGCCATTTGTGTTCACAAAATTAGATTAACTTTGCACATTGCATATTTGGGGCTAATGCATTTTTGAAATGTTTGCTTTCTTCCATCAATAAATTGTAGCACTTCAGCTAATTTAAGACCTTTTGTTATTTTGTAGTGCTATTGATATTCATTTCTTTGCTTGTGAACCTAATTATGCATAGATGGCCAACCGGAAACGCTGTGTTCTGTGGTCTGGTGTCTCTTCTGTCTGTTAAACCATGCAGAAAAGATGAGAGCATATCATTAAGCTTATGTGTGCCTGAACAACACACAGAACAAATCTATCTATCAGATGTATCCTGATGTTTTCCTGTAGAACATTTAAATAGTGATGTGGCAAAGAATAAGTGATGAGTGTTTATTTTTAGCTTATTTTTTGTACAGAGTGCAACACAAAGTGCTTTACACTTACAGTAAGCCTATACTGTATACCCGATGCCCTCCTTAGATGTAGACACTCATACAAAACACACACACACACACACACACACACACACACACACTGCTCAACTGGCGATTGTTCACAGGCAGAAATATCTGTGTGTGCACCAGATATGAAAAGGTGGTCAACTGAATGACAAGGTATGAAATAGATGGCAGGGGTTATAGAAAAGGAGCTGTCCATGAGCAAAAGTATGATAACAAAGTGACCATTCACCAAGCCACAGATTTGTAGCAAATAAAAGTCTGGACAACTTGAGCCAAGTGAATAGCAGACAAGCCACTGTGGACAAATGAGCACATCCTTCACAGATGAGAGAGTTTTAGGGGGAGCAGGCCAATCACCACACACACACACACAGACCAAAAAAACATGACGAGGACAAGATAGGGCACATGGAGAATCCTCTACTCCCTTGAGCAGGGTAACACAGTGCTGAAGTAGGCAGTAAGGAGAATCACACTCTTACATCATGACAACACATGTCCTTAATGAGGGACTGTGTCCCTGACTGCAAAAGAAATAGCTTTTTCTGACACTGTTTTTCTCCTCTGTGAACATTTCTTTCAACACAATGAATTATGAGCCTACGAGCATCTGAAATCAGCTTTTGGTGTTAGTTCTATGCTCTTTTATTCTGTTATCAGGGCATATATGTCATATTGTTTTCATGACGTTAGCCCTTTGGTCATTCTGAGTTTGTTCATATAAAGTGTCTCCTCTTCTTCCATTCTTCCACAGACAATATTTTTTAATACATTTCTAGCTTTTTGACAGGAAATGAGTGGGAGGGAGTGAGATTCAGGAAATGACCTCAGGTCGGGATCGAGCCTGGGTCCCTGTGGACACTGGGCTTGTGTGTGGCGCAGGATGCCGCCTCCACTGCTGTGCTACAACATGGAAAATATGTATAACCACGGAGAGTTCACAAACAGTGCAGGCAGATCAAAGCAAACAATAGACAACAAATAGAGGAGAAGAGTTATGCCTGCCTGTCTTACTTATGGGTTTATTTAGCTTGTTTTGTCCTCTGTTAAGGTCAATTGCTGATTTACCCAATTTATTACTCTAATGAGTATTTTTTTTTATAATGACACAACTTTTGCACTGAAGGGGTTCTTAAAGCCTCCAGCCCAACGGTTAATGATCCAGCTTTACAGTAAAATACAACACAGTGAAAGACATTGTTGTACTTGTCCAACAGAGAGGAATCTGTGTTAGTCCTTTCAGAATGCAGCGGCCAGTGTGTATGTGGATGTTCACACATTCACATGGTTAATGTTGGAGGAAAGAGGCGGCATTACTCTGCATTAACATGTTTGTAATTAGAGATCAATAGTCCGGCTGACGAATGATGCCTGAAGCAATAGTACATGAGGTATGTCCTAGTTAGGAGGAGGAGAAGCATGAAATCACGTCAATGACTAGCTCCATTCTGATTAACCTTTGTGTGTAAAAGGGGGCAACCGGTGTTGGCAGCAAAAGCCTCTTTACATATTGCCGAAGCTCAGTGGGCAAGTCACTAATATGGTGGCTGGTGTATTTTAATCAATGCTCTCACATGCTTCACCGAGTATTGTTCTGGGTCGCCGTGGCACCTCGGAAACAAACTGGCATAATGCATTTGGCTTTGGTCGCTGGTGCACCATAACACAGACGTCATTAAAATGGCATCTTTTGTTGTTAATGTTTACATTTTTGTACAATTTTATTTGTTGTGAGTCACTTCGCTTCACTCTCCTTTTATCCCCAAAGCATGCATCTTATGATGGTGCTGAGCGGACACTTTCTCCAGAGCCCACTCCGGACAAACAACTTTGCATCCACATATAGACAACCTCGTGAATGCATATTGATTGACAGTCCATTCGCATGTAACAGTTCATCCACAATAGAATGACAATTCAATTACTGTAGGAAACCCAGGGGAATGTTTTTTTTTTTTTTTGTGAATTGCATAATCCTTTCACTCAGACTTCCTTTCTGCAATTCAGTATGCCTGGTTGAAAAGTCTTTATAGGGATATTTCCTTTGAGTCTTCTTTGAGAGCTTTTTTTCCCTCAAGTCTTATCAAACTTTAATTTTGAATCTGCTTCAAAATCATTGCCTTAATAAAATAAACTGAGAGCTAACTCTCAAATTACATATTTGGCAAATTGAATATTTCTATTATCTTGAATTATGCTTTTAATTGTATCATATTCAAGATATTTGACTCGATATCAGTGAGTGACTTAATTACACTTCACTACTCAATGGCGTCTCCCATTGTCTTCCTCTTTGGCCTTTTGATGTGTTTTAATTAAACACGTAAAGCGTAATATTCTGTCGTCCCCATAAATGTCACATTTCAACTTTAACCTGTTATGAAAATTAGATGGCATGTCGGCAGACTCTGCTCTCTCCGCATGGTGTGTACCTATGAATAAATAATACATTCATTAGATGTTCAATTGCCTCCCCCATACAGTAGCCTTAACAACTCTGCTTTGAGAAAGAGAGGACAGGACCATCTCCCCACCCCCCCCCAACCAACCATAACACATTTCATGGTTTTCGCCATGTAGCCTACCCTAAAAGAAGACTTTTTAAAGGATTCTTTTCCCTTCTGGCAATATAGTCAGGTGACTCATTAGAATTCAATTGGCCAACCCACCAGGGAAAAGGGCAAAATGATGAAACAGACAGCAATGTGTTTGCAAATGAAACTTTTTTGCATGTCTTAACACTTTAGCCTTGTCAAATTAGCACGTAGTCGGCAGAAGGGTGGAGTTAAAAAAATAAATGATGATGATCCGATATAGCGGGTTGCTTCACTTGTTAACCTTTACACAGGGGATATGCTCGCTGTTCAGCACGGTGCGGTGCCTCTGGTTCATACAATGACTGCACTTTATCAAAGGACACAAGCAAAAAGAGAGGGAGAGAAAAAAAACCCTTGCAGGCGACATGGATCAAGTGGAGACCTTGGAGTTACCAGTTCAAAGTGAGGGAACCATGTTGCGTTTGAAGAATGGAGTGCTCGACCATCCACACGGAAATGTCTCTGCGGCGGATTAAAACAAAGAGACACAGCGGGGGGTAGGGAGGGGTGCACAAGCAGGAAGTCTTTGGTGAGTAGGTGGGTGGTGGAGGGGTATCCCCCTAAAGGCAGCACCCTGCAGTAAGATAGATGGAGAGAGGAACAGAGAGGAAAAAGGAAGAGGGAAAGATACCTTAGGCTATTGGGCTTGGCAGGTGCTCCACTCCTCTGATGCATGTTGGGGCCATAAGTGGCGTTCTGGAACTCGGCAGGAGTTCCCTCGGCGGCCCCTCGCAATGGTAAACAATGACTGCATGGCCCCCGGAGGATTCTATCTGCTCTCTACAGGGACACTCTCTGAACAGGGAGTGACAAGCTACTGGCCGTGTCTGTGTGTGTGTGTGTGTGTGAGAGAGAGTGTGCTGGCAGTGGGTGTGTGTGTGTGGGGGTCTCTACAGGGGGAAACAACCCTAACCTCCATGGTTCATTCAATCCGCTGCATGAGGCTGCGAGAGGAATGTGTGAGAGGGACACAAGCGAGCAAGGCTGCCATTTTCCACACTGTATAAATCCTGCACTCTGCTGCCAAAACAACACAACAGTGTGCTCACCTCCAACTCCTTGTCCCTACCTGAAATGCCAAGTGCACACTCAGCAAATGTTCTGTGCAAACTGGGGTGGAATCAGCCACATGGGAATTGGCTGCACACAACCTCAAGAAGATGTGCTGAAGTACACAAAGCCTAGCTTCCTTCCAAGAGTTCCCATGCAAGATACTCAAACTGTGTGTGTGTGTGTGTGGGGTGGTGGGGAGGGGTGGTGAAAGGCCAGCTCCTCCAACTCGCCTCGCTCTGTGTATAGGAGGGAGAGGTTTGGGGCCAAATTGCTGCGGATTTGCTTGAAAGCCCCTTGATGTGCGAGTGATCTAAATGAGGTGTGACATCTGTATTAACCTTGTCGCCAGCTCCTCTCTGACAGGGTGAGAAGGCTGGGACTGGGGGTCATATTTGACTAGAAGAAGAGATATCGCACTCTCAAAAGTCACTTGAAGCAGAGGGGCATCTTGCATGTTGTTTTATTGTTGCATAACATAAAATGGTATGTGCTAATTAAGTTCAGGAATTAACACCAATGTGTCATTTATGCAAGGTTTGAATGATGTAAATAGGACATGGATGTATCAGGTTGTTGCAGAAAATCGGGAAAGAACTGAGAAAATATGCTTTTGACTTAACTAACATAGAAGCAGGTGAGGTTCAAGTGTGTGTGTGTGGGGGAGACTGTGTGTGTGGGCATATGAGAGAGAGAGATGGAGATAGACACAGTCTAACCAAACGTTTATTCTCAAATGAATTCTGGACATTTCGCTCTCCCTGGATGTCAGCGGTTCTATCCATGCAATCAGGCACCTCTCTTGGTCAGTGATTGGACGAGCTGTTGTAATAGGCACAGAGAGAGGAAGCAGCGAGTGAGTAGTCTGCTACGGAGTCACTAGACAACCTATACATTTAAAAGGTCAAGATCCATAACAGACAGGTGCTTCCTTATGCTAGAGTAGTAGCCTGTCCACTTGTCTGTCTGTAATTTCATGGATGGCGAATCCCAAGCCCATCCTTCTTTTTTTTACTCTCCACTCTTTCTGTCAGTCCATTCACATAATATCCCCAGATCAGGATGCTGCATTTTAAATCCATGCACACAAAACTCATGAGTCCTTTGAGATGTTGGTGCTTAAAAGCTAAAGCCATAATCTGAGGGAAACCTGTGCTGCATCACAACTACTCTCAGGCTATTTCAGGTAGGCCTGAGTCCCCTGTGCCAAAAAACTGGATGTGTGGATAAACAGCACATATGTCCATTTAAACTGTAGATTTTTTTTATATATATATATATATATATATTGTATTTGCATAAAAATAATGCATTTTTGGCTCAAAACTAAGGGAATATTATTTTCCATTACCACACTAATGTAGACCTGGATATGACATTATGATATACAGTACACCCTGATCTTATTCATTCAAAGTGGGACCGAATTAGTTAAAAAAAAAACAGTAGAAGTTAGAAGTTTCTTTTAGTAGAAGAAAAACAGTAATTTTATGACAAGAAAGCAACGTTGGACATGTTATTGGCAAGTAAAAGGGTAACTTCATGATGAAGTATCAATGACCATTATATCAGCTGCCATTCATCAACTGAAATGTCATCGCAGATAGCATACTTACTGTAAAGGTCATAGTATACTAAATGCCTCTACAGACACAGTTTGCTAATGTGCCATACGAAACCAAGGCCTGGAGTCCTGACTGTGTCATGTAAGGTGAGCAAGCCAAATAAATATCATTATAACCAGTTCACCAATGCTCTATACTGCCTTCATCATAATAATGCTTTTTTTCTGAGAGGTTAAACATAAATTTATTGTCTATTTTCCTCTGTGCAAAAATATTATTGCTATGATAATGATAGTTTTAATTACTATAGTAAGCATCAATTGAAGGTGTACTTGAAACAACTACTGCAAACAGAGACAAACTAAACATATGCTTTCAACTTGAATAGCTCTAAGCCACTAAAAAGTACTCCAGAGTTATCCAGGCCATTTCATCTAACACATGCCCATAATATGCAGAGAGTTATTGTGAGTGGGTTCACAGAATACGCATGTGGCGCCCAGAGGATATTATTACCTGTGGCTCAGAAGAATCATAGGTGGCATCCTGTATATACTCAGGCCTAATGAGGACGGCCTCTCCACTCTCAGGTCAGGGCTGAGGAGCCAGACAGGGCACATTTTCCTCTCTGGAGCTTCTGACAGGTTTTCATCTGTTTAAATGAATTGTATCTTTTTTCCGCTTGCCACTCTCAGTCTTCCATCTGATTCATAGCACTTGTGGAAGGTCAGCACACAATGAATTTCAAGGGGGGGTTACACAAAAGGAGAATTTTCAAACAGGCTCTGATGTGTCAAAAGGGATATATGGTACATATGACCTCCACAGTAGTGCCATTTTTCCCCATTTGGTGTCAGCACTGGTGTAACTAGTGGATTTGATTGACTTTATTTGTCAACCTTCACATGATATGCCCTGATTTTCCCTTTGGAAACTATCAGGTCAATTTAGCCATTGTAATGGTGAGTGAAATACCGTAAACGGAACTTACCCAATGCACAGTGCAGTGTGAAAGTTTAAAATTAGAGATAATTGTCCACAAAAATCATTGTTAATTGAATAACATTATTGATTGAAAATAAATTTATAACTGAATGAATGAAAACTAGATGTACCGCATAGCGGTACAAAATATGACCGCCGCTCAGTCCTGTACATCCGTTCCGCGAAAATAAATCACACTTCAATTTGTCTCCATATTTTACTCCATCCCCACTCTTGAAACTTTTGTGTATGCTTGTTTGGCATGCCTGAGTGTGTGTGTAATGGGCTGCACAGAAAGTACCCTACTGGTGCTGAAAAGGTGAATAGATTGTAGAATAGCCAAAGAAGATGTAGAATTGTTATAAAACCTTTAAAATCTCTAAACAATCACAAGTAGGGCAGTTCATCACAGTTCATCCATTGCAACTGGATTGATGAAAGGTCACTTACACCTGTAGGCTACATTGTATTTGGGAAAAGCAAAAGGTATCAGCATAATGTTATTTATTTATTTATTTTTATGTATTTATAAACAAAAACATCTCTGTCAGTTCCATGCCGTTTTCAACAGCTATCAAAACAAAGGTCATTTTTGGATGGATGGATTTTTTTGTGAATGTTTCTTCTTCTACATAAGATTTTAGTCATCTTTAGTTCATGTAATACTTTATTGTCAATGCACAAATTAAGTAACAGTAGTCTGAAACGTTATTGTTAATGCACAAATTAAGTAACAGTAGCCTAGTCTGAAACGGTGCTGTTTTACATCTAACCAGTGGTGCAAATAACTGACATGTCCAAATGGGCCTTGATGAAATGCGCCGCTAGACTGTTCATACACATTTTAACGGGCCAACGTTGAAGAGCTTTTGTCCGTTATTGTTAGTGCAAATATAGGCTGATTCATGTTCCCTTGCATTGTTTAACTGAGGTCCATGGCTAGTCTGGCTTTCATCAGACCAAGCTCAATCTTTTAAGAAATCAAAAATAAATAGCGGGCAGATCAGGCTGGGTTCACCCAGCCTAGTCCATAGGCACCCGATATTGTTTAATTTTCCGATTGAGATATACACGCTCTGGCTATTCTAAATGCAAAAATGCATCAGGGAGTTATGACAAAGCGGTAACTAACAAACTAGATCCTAATAGAAAGTTGTTAGCTTCCCTAAGCTACAGGTAGGATTATAAGGTAGGCCTATTGACAACATAAATTGTCAATAGGCTATGCTGGCGACACAAATAAAATCTCCTTTGAAACCAATGGCTTACGCCTTACAGTATCAAGCGGACTTAAACTGTCATATCGTGGGCTTAAAAGTTGTAATAACATTCACGCAGCTCCATGAGTCAATGAAAGCAAAAATGAAGTAGCCACTTCTAAATGGGACCTACTACACAGTAGCTTAAGGTGTTTTGCTAAAACAGCCATAATGAAATGAAGGTGTCATTGTTTGGATACTTCACACACACCGTGCTTTTAATTTCACAGACTACAACTACCAAGCTGTAATCAAAGCACATCGATTCCCCTCTCACACCCTGCACGCACTTAAAACAAAATAAACAGGCGTCTCAGTCTCACGCATGTATAGGCAAAACTGCATCAGACCGGGTGTAACGTTGGTAAATCTTCCATTGCACAGAATGATTTTGTAGCACGTGCAATAAATGACAGTCGAAAGATACAAACAGTGCTGCTATACATTTGCTTGGTATAACCGCATTTATAGTTTTCTACAAATGCAATAAATCAAATGCCTCCATCACTCAACCAACGCTTAACGTAACATTACCTAGGTCCTTATTGATATTACAAGATTAACGCACCTGCAGTAAAACCAAGCATGTCCGATAAACATCCTCAGATTTATTTCGGCTTCAAGAAGAAATGGGAATTACACTTCATGTGAACATCGTCCCTATCCTTATTAGATGTTCGCTGCGGTAAATTACAGTCCTTGTATGAAGCGTCCATTGTTTTTCCAACCCTTTTAACTTCCAACAAAATTACGTCTCACTGCAACGATGCGCCATCTAGTGGACAAACGACTACTTCTCGCCAATACTGAAAATGCAGCCATGATGATGATGATGAATATTTATTTTGGCTTTCTTTTAATCCTACTGATTTTCATTTTTACGGGGAATCACAAATGAGTGATTATGAGCCAGGTTTATGTGGGCCCTTGAGACCAACATACCATAAAAGATTCACAGAGAACTGTGTCTGCCCTACCCTCCTTTCGGGGGGTCCAGTCCAGCGGGGGCTGCAGATGAAAACGAAAAATGACGGTTCCATGCTATCCATATGGGGGTACATGCTCACCAAGTTTTGTGTACCCCGGTCTTTCAGTGTCCCGGGAATCCTTGTTGGTGTACGTCACTAAATGTACACATAAATTATTTTATTGTAAGGCCCCCATGAACGAAAGTACACAAAACTTGGCATGCATTCAGAGGGTGTCATAATGATCCTACACTTTTAATTTTGTGCAGTTTTGACCTTGTCAGCCAGAGATATTGAGATGAAAACACCTAATTTTATGCTTTTAATTTTTTAACTAGGTGGCGCTATACATGAAATAAGTGGTAATGGGATGGGTTGACATGCCCCCTTAAGACCAACATACAAAAAAAGGTGGACCTCCTAGGCCCTACGGTTCTCGAGATATTCACAGAAAACTGTCTCCGGCCACCTACAGGCCAGTTGGTGTATAGTAACATAAATTAATTTATTGTGTGGCCCCCATGAACGGAATTCCACAAAACTTGGCGTGCATACAGAGGGTGTCATAATGATCCTACACTTCCAATTTTGTGCAGTTTTGACTATGTTAGGTCACAGATACCTTCAATTACACCACCTCATTTTTACTTTTTGTGTTTAACTAGGTGGCGCTATACATGAAATGAGTGGTTATGGAATGCGTTGACATGGCCCCTTGAGATCAACATACAAAAAATAATGGTCCTCCTAAACCTTACGGTTCTCGAGATATTCACAGAAAACTGTGTCTGCCCTACCCTCCTTTGGGGGTGCAGTCCAGCATGGGGCTACAGATCAAAACGAAAAACGATGGTTCCATGCTATCCATATGGGGTTACATGCCCACCAAGTTTTGTCTACCCCGGTCTTTCAGTGTCCCGGGAATCATTGACGGAAATTTGGACATGCGAAAAAAAAAAAAAAAAAAAAAAAAAATCTGACTAAACCTATATGACCGCCCGGCTTCGCTGCGCGGCGGTCATAATAAAAGTAATTTAGTCATAAAATGTAATATTTGGATTAAAACAAAGAGGATGGTATTTTACCATTTCCTATTTAAGCAATATAGGGTAACACTTTACTTGACAGTATCGACATAAGAGTGCCATTACACTGTCCTGACACATGAACCCTAACCCTAATCCTAACCTCTAACCCTAAACCTAACTCTCACCCTAACCCTAACTTGTTATGACAAAAAACGAATGTCACTTAATCACAGAAGCGTTATGTCATAAATGTTTATGACTTGTTTATGACACGTTCATGACAGTGTCGTGTCACTCTTATGTCGATACTGTCAAGTAAAGTGTAACCCAATATAGCACTCATGATCGTGGGATTGGTAATGGATATTCCCATGGGTGTTGTTCAGCCACGAGACCAGTGCTATATTGCTTAAATAGGAAATGGTAAAGTACCATCCTCTTTGTTATAATCCAGATATTACATTTTATGACTACCGTGAATTACTTTTATTTTCATTCATTCAGTTATGAATTTATTTTCAACACACACACACACAGGGACAAACAGGCAAGCAGACAGATACAGATTGCAATACTACTGCCCCCACACACACACACACACACACCACTCCTATTGGGACTGTAGATAAAAGGGTGTCAACAATCAAAACCATTCTGTGAATAGTTCGATCTATTTGATTTCACAGAAAACCATTAAAACCTTCTGTGCTGTATTTTCTACTGATAAAAAATGCATAGTTGCTGTAGTGGCTATGCTGTCTCTCTTATCATTTACAGAATGTGTTTGCTTTTAGCTCTGTCTAGATTTAATCAAACTTTCTCCATATCATCCCATGTGTATTAACTTAGCGTCAAACTTTGTAATTCTTAGAGTTTTAAAATGCAAGGGCTTATGGCCAGGGCTGTGTAACCACTGGGGTCTTCCCCAAGGCAACTCATATGGGTCAATTACATGCAGCAAGGACCTTCCATTCATTTACAAACAATTATGAAAAGTTAAATATGTATGTATGCTAATCATACCAAGGACTCATCATCAAAGTGTTAATTTTACACTTTTGAATCAATGTGAGGCTCTTTCTTGTACATTTGCATACACAGAATAGTACTATGTGCATAAAAATGTCACATTAGTTACACGCCATTGTAGGTACTGTATTTGCTGTGTTAAGTAGTCGCTCTGGGCATTTGTTATCATTTTGTCTTCGGTGTGAGTAATATGAACTGTTTAATACAGCTGTTTAGAGGCATCCAATGCAGTATAGTTTGTTTGTTTGTTTGTTTGTTTGTTTGTTTGTTTGTTTGTTTTTTGCCTTTTGATCTGGCTGTGGTGACAAAATACTATTTCAACTCCTCTTATGTGGCAAACCTGATGGATGTATAAATATAGTAGCTTATCTCTGTGGACATAATGTGGCACTGTAGAATGGCCTGGAACCTAATTCATCTTATTGAACTAATGCTACCATTTAGAAAAAAAAAAGATTACGCTAATCCACAAGATGGACACTTCCATAAGAAGAACATGGACACTAATTGAAGTAGGACTGTCATTCCCTGTCATCCTTAATTATTTAGATTTCTTTGTGTATTATATTAAGTCCAAGTAACTGCATTTCCTCTTAGTCACATCCTGACAACTGTCGTCAGTGAACATTCTGTTTGGTGCAGTGTGTCCTCTGGAAACACATAACGTTAACCTCTGCTGTTCTCCCGCTGTTTTTATTTGTCTGATTATAGGTCCTGCTGGGAGCAAAGCCAAAGTTCTTAACTTTGTAGTGAGTAATTGTGAGAGTAAATCCATGTGTGTGTGTGTGTGTGTGTGTGTGTGTGTGTGTGTGTGTGTGTTTTGGTTTGTTGGGTCCATTTTTCATCCTTCCCACTAAAATACTCTTTACTCTGTCCAGTAGTTTCATCTTCCTCGGCAATTAAAGTGCGTTGTACTGCTAGCTGAGAAATTGTCAAGAGCCATAAAAAAACGGATAATTTCTGCCACACTGGCAGGAGCTATGGCGGTTCATTTAAGTTCAATCTGTACTCATCGCGCTGCCGGAGAGTCCACTGTCAAGGGTTAGTAAGTCAAATGTGTCTAGGATGGCTCTCATTAAACAAATGCCAAATTACCACGTCAGCACAGGCAATAAAGTAGACCAGTGTGATAGTATTAAAACACAAGCCCTTAAGCCCAGTGTCTCAGATCTGGAGCTTGCTGTTGAATCATTGCCACACATTAGGCAGGAGTCCCTGTGATGGTTAGGAGCAGGCTGTTATGATACTTGTGCAAGGCAAACTGACAATCCTTAGTGAGCTGGGTCATAATTCTTCATCAAGCCCAATGTACGTGTATGTATGTAGGTGCTGGGTCTGGTAGTGGTAGTGTTGCCTCTCAGAAGAGGGTAATGAAAAAAAGAGGGGAACAAAAATAAGTTGGTGGTGGTGGGGGCAGGAAAGGACGGATGGGTGATGGAGCTAGAGGATGGGGATGGGGGAGGGAGGTGGTGGTTGTGTGGGGAGGGAGGAGTTGCTACCATTGCAAGTGAGGCAGGAACTGTCAAATGTTCCTTGGAAGTGCACTTTCATGTGCAACAATTAGCGGTTCATGTTCCTCCTTTGATTTGTATGCAGAGCAGTGAAGCAGAGACAGGGAGCTGGCAGCATAATTTATTCCCCCTTCTTGCAAATGTGATTTTATTTGAGCAAACGAGTTTTGGAGGCACTGCCCGTGATATAACTGGCATTCGCTTCCTGCATTGGTACTTCATTTTTCAGTTGCAAACAGTCGCACATTTAAAGGGAAGTAAGGCTTAAATGATGTACATTACAGGAGTGTGTCTGTGTTTCTCTCTCTCTTCCCCTCTCTCTCTCTCTGTTTGTGTGTGTGTGTGTGTGGGTGGGGGGGTTGCTGGGGGGCTGTTTCTTTTAACAAAGTGAAGGTAATACAGAGGGGAAAACCCTTATGCTGCATTTAATACCTGATGATTTTGGAGATATTATACACTAGACTGCCTTAACCTATTTTGGGGCCATTGAATGGGCCAATGGGTCAATTTTGTCCTGAATTATTTCTTCATCTCTACATGTGCATCTGTAAACACCTCTGGCAATGTATGTTATTAATTGTCATTATACTGTAATTATTTTTTTTTTTATCAGTTACTGTGCTATTTTGCTCTTCTGCAATCTGCCAATCTGTGCTAGTTGCTGTGGTTCTTTCTGCTGCATTGATTAGGAAAATGTTAAATCTAGAAGCAATGCATACACTGGCAACTGTCAAATATGTTGGCTTCCAAGCTATTCTGTGTCCCTTGGGATGATCTCAGTGGTATTTATAGTACATGTTTTATACAGTCATCTTATAGCTCTGTGTTGTAGTCAATAAAACACTTCAAATTAATTCTGCAAATTATTACGTAAAAATACAACTGGATGTATAGATTTGTGGGTGCAATTATGCAATTGCATACATATTTATGTACAGCTATTCTCTGCAGAGAACAGTTATTCACTCGATAATGAGCTGGGCATGGCAGTGTCGACTCAGCAGATTAGCCTAATGTAGTTACATGCTACGTACCGGCTTAACTTGCAAAGCAAAGGCACACGATTCCTTCAGCGTGCTTCGTCTAGTCCACAGAGTTGAACCTGGCCTCCTACCAAAATATTTGTGCTGATAAGTAGTTTTCCGGAGACAATGAGTTACTTTCTTTGCCGAGAATAGATTGTTCTGCAAGGCAAGCTAATCCGTTTTGAAATCAGGCCACCCCCATTTATTTTAACAGGCCTGTTGAGGAGAAGAGTTGAAAAGTGCAAGAAGACAGGATGACAGGTTTTTTTTCTCTCTCTCTATGGCAGGCTGTTTTGTTGTGGAGAGAACAGGCTTCAGGTAGGAAAATGATGAGCAGAGTTCAGACCTAATTCCCCAAACTTAACGGATACCTGTGGCATCAATAATTAAAAAGTGTCCGACAAAATTCTCAGAGAAGCCCATTAAAGTCAGAGGTAGTTCATGGACATGTAACCTCCCCAAAGACATCCACATTGCCAATACGCAAGATCAATTTGATCAAATATTTATGCAGTGTACATGATGGAAGAAACATAGAAAAAGAAATGGTGCAAATAAGGCAGAAAAGGAGCTTTGGTAGGAATAGTGATAGTTTGGTGCACTTCCATAGAAAATATGATATGATTTAGTATTACATAATAGTAAAATGAGATGCTGTGCTATAACACAAAGGAGCACTCATACACATGCATACATCTGCCAGCATATTACATCAAGAGGAACATACCTTTAAAACTAGGTTAAAAGCCGAGTCCCAATAAGATGCAGGCCCCTTTTACTGGCCTAGCGCTACAGTACAGGTTTGGACAAATAAAAGACAGGTCTGAATTAGAAGCCTGGTTTTTATGGAAGTTTTTTGGTTGTATAAAATCCACCAGATCACCTGCTCAAGCTGGTCCTATGCTGCTTAGATCATGCACACTGACGCAATAGTCAGAGTAGACTTAAAACATGCATTTCCACTGATGAAAGGCAGTCAGTGTTAGCCAGAGTTCCTAAATGTTCAATGACATGCTATATCGTTAGATCAAAATTCTCCACAGTTCAATGTTCAGTCCGTTTTACACAAACTATGAGCATAAACGTAGATTTAGAAAGAGAGGCGAAAGAAAATGGTGACTCCCAAACTTTGTTGGCCAGAAAGTCCAAATATGTGTCCATTCTGTGATTTATTTATATCGTAATCAATTTGATAGTGTTTCCCAACTTTGCTGGCAAAAGTTGTGTGTGAAGGCCTGGCCTATATTAGCCTGGAAAAATCCAAACTCATTCACAAAGTGAATAGAGTCTGGTGACTCTTGATTGGTAAACGTTTGCAACACAGGGCAGGGCCAGGCTAGGCCTATATAGACACCTGTCCCAAATATAAGAAGGTTGAGTTCTGTGATTGAAGCCAATAAAAGCCTGTGCTACTTATCGAGTTTTTATGGTATGCGAAAAGAGTTCTCCAGCCTCTTGAATAGAAATACAAGAATCATTTTAAGCAGCATGCCATTTGAACATTCTATGTCATACAGTATGTATGGTAGCAGCACACACTCTCACAAGTGTGCTAAAAATGTCCCTACTTACCCTAATCCTTTCTCTCACCTTTGACTTTGAGCGGTTTCTTCTGCAGCATTGTCAATTAGTTGTGAGTGGGGGCCTTGTGTGCCTGGGTGCACTTGTGAAGCAGTGCAATTCCACATCCTGACAGTGAAAGTTATCGCTCCAACCATACTCTGACATGCCAGGTACAAGCCTTTTATATATTGTTAAAGTACTTTTACATGTCAAGGTGATGTGCAGACGCTGTGTTAGAGGTACACAGGTGAAATAGGACTGTCCATTTAGTCTGCATCATATGGAACCCAACCAAGGTTCTATCAGAGCAATTGTCAGTTGGCTTGTGTAATTCTTGCTTCTGCTCTCCAGGTTTAGCTCAACACAAAAAAAGAAGGAGAAAATGGCGTTTACGATGACGTATTCTTTTCAAAGCTTTCCTCTTGACGGATAACCGCCGAGCGGAACCGTGTGGCTGGTGCACGCAGCTGTGGTCAATAAGTTAACACCCGATTTAAAATGAAAAAGTTCCCCTTCCAGTAGTGCAATTAATGGTGCCATTCGATTCTTTGTGTCAATTCCTGCACTGCTTTGCCACAAGAGTGGCGGCCAATGAAGCATGCCTGCTTATTTTCTCATTGCCTGCTTGAGAAGCTCCAAAAGATGTTCGTGATGCTCCTCGACTTGCGGTTTTTACATAATTTCCCGTCAACATTATAGGCGGACAGAGGAAAATTCCAACCATATCCGTCACATAAGTCTTCCCATATCCTTTACATTGAATGCTTTAAATTTTAACTGATGTTATTATATTGTTTGAAACAAGTCACTGCCAACAATGTCTCTGAAGGTCAGGCACATTTTCAGTAGAGGCTGTCAGAGTAATGAAACAATGGGAAATGGCTGTTCGTTGTGGTGAAAGTAGAAGGGCCAGCTAAATGAGTGAAAAAACATATTACACAAAGACCCATTCAAACAAATGCAAAATACTAACCTAGATCCAGTGTTTACCTGTCTTTTGACCCCAGAATGTGGGCAACCATTATTAATTGTCAAACGTGTAGGACTGCTCCCAAAAATTAATTCATTTTCTCTAACATTGTACCAACTGTTATTGTACGCAGGGCTCTGTTTCATTCTGGGGTCTGTTGTGGGAGGTTGCAGCACACAGAATCATTTGCTTACTCACCCTGAAGCCACACCGTGCTGGAGATCAGCACTGCTGCCAGCTTTGCACCTCTCCCTCTCTCTCTCTCTCTCTCTCTCTCTCTCTCCTCTCTCTCTCTCTCTCTCTCCTCACTCTCTCTCCTCTCTCTCTCTCTCGCTTGAGCACTGCACCAGTTAAGACCCTCTACTTCCTCTGTAGTTTGTGCATCAAAGTCCGGGGGAAGTAAAAGGTTATGCTGGAGCCTTTGTTCATTATCTGTAGTTGGACCAAGGCCCCGCTTATGCCTTGGGATAACCAATGAGTGAAGTGCTAAAAGAAGTGTTTGGTCGCACTTTATTCGAGTTCTTCATCTATAATGCATTGTAAGTTCAATTATAATGCTTTCATTACAAATTTATTACTCACAATGATTTATCGCCCTAAAATGGTGACAATTATTCATTTCTATCACTACCTACTTCAAGTGAAATGGTGGCTATCAAATACTTCCTGTGACACTGTTTTTCTAAGGACATATTTGCATACAGTAGTAAGGTTAGACCTTTTCAATGAGTCTGCTCCAAGGAAATCCAAACAGGAGATACATGTGTTGAACCCAGATTATTGTGATTTTCTGACTGAGAAAGGGCCGGTGCAATAATTAATGATATGATATTAACTAAGGATGTCATCAGTGTGAATAAAATATACCTCCTTCATTTTAATCATCTTTAAGGGTGTTTTGTTCAAAATGGACCGTATGCACGGAAGGTTCTTTAGCCAGCCAGTTGTAACGGCATCTTTTGTTATATTCTGCTCCTTATGTTCACTCTGACATATATTGAATATCTTGTTTGCCCAATAATAACAATTTTAACACATGCATAAATCATTCTAAATCGTAACATGCTGATTTACTAGGTGCAACACCCAACCGGGTCCGTGTAGTCTTTTGTGGTGGTGCTATTTCTCACTGGACCCCCCCCCCCTCCCTCCTTTGTTGTGACCTCCTCAGCGGCAGTCTAGCTGAGGTCTGAGAGCCTGTGTGGCCTATGGGGGCTGGAGTGTCTTACCCACTGTTGTCCACTCCACAGGTCCCCCTAGGGGAAGTGACCAGGCAGCTCAAATCGACACAGTGCTGGGGTTCAGGAGTCCCTCCAGCCGGTTTCATTGACCACCGGGAATAGTGGGACTAATGACTAGACTGCAAGTCTCTGAGGAGAAGGGATGTCTGCATCCTACTCTTCGCTTCCCTACACACATACACTGCTCTCTCTCTCCCTTCTCTCTCTCTCACTCACACACACACACATACACACACACAGTGAGTTAGTTGTTGAGTACAATTGTGATTGCAGTGCACAGTAAACAGGTCTATCTCTGTCTGTGTGTCTCACTCTCTGTCACCAAGATTCAGCTATGCTCTGTTGGTAAATAATGAATGCCGTATTAGGCATTCATTATTTTTCTGCTAAACTGCAGTGTCCTGCAAACTCCATTCTTGATCATACCTTTCCTCATGACAATGAATGGCACGCAGTCTACTCCTGAACAAGATGGTGATCGACAATGGATTACTTTCAATTGCAATAGCAAACCAGACTAGCCTATGAACTGGATCTAGTTATTGTTCACATATCTGCTAGTGTCTAAATATTCTCAGAGAATGCTTCTGTCCTTGAGCTATGTATTGAAATGAGAATGTTAGAGAATGATAAAGAGTGCCATGTTTAACAAGGCTTATTAAATGAAAACTGGCAAATACTCACAGGTTGGAGGTCCTAATCATCTGGTATTGAATTGCTGTCCCCTGGAAGGATCTGAGAGTTGATTACAAATTACATTCTGGAATGTTATCTTGCCGCTGGGATCAATAGCAATCAAGTTAGGTTGTCACCCTACTGCTGAATCTTTGACACATCTCATAACCGTTGAACTTGTTTCGTCCTTTATCTTGAAGCTGAGGAAACTCATAGATGTGACCATTTATAACCATTTTACAAGCCAGCCAGGCTAATTCACTCGCTCAGGCAGTAAATGACGTGTGACTTTCAGGGGTGTGATTCTTCCGTTTTTAAACGGAATTCCGTTTTTTTTTTTGACTTGAAAATGAGACCCACGCAATTCGTAGATCCGATGAGTTTTTTAGGGGGTCTGTCGATCAGAGGTAGGCTATATTTCTGCATTACACAGGCCATCATTATAACAGGCCGCTGACAATGACGACGGGTTTTGTGCTTCACATCTTTCCGAATATCACGCCGCTTGTAGTGTCCCGACAAACACGGGACGTCCCCCGGACCTTATGCCAACATTCACGACGTCCCCGATTGGTCCCGAACGTCATGTTCTCTAGCAGATGTTCCGGTGACCTTATTGACGTCTGGAGCAAGTTATCGTTTGGTTATTGCGTGACGTCCGGTGCAGGACTTTCTGGGGACGTCACCGTCGGGTTCCCTTGGATGACATTTGCATTTGGTCATTTCAAATACCTCCTAAGGACCCGACAATAACGTTATACCGGGGACATGGGGGGGACGTTTGTTTATTCACACATGGCAGCGGAGTTGAGAGTGCTTTGGCGACCGCCTGCAGGACGGAGACATCACATCCATGCACGACTTCACGTTACACGTCTGGGGATGACTAAAGTATCTATCTATCTAGTCTCTAGCCGTAGCTGCATTAGCCTACCGTAGTCTAAGGCAACATATCATACAGTTTATGAAGTTGTGCGTCTATGAGCAAAGTAGACATATGGTTCTACTTTGCTCATAGACGCACAACTTCATAAACTGGGAAAAGGGTTGTTAAAGTTAAACTCAAAATGTATGTGTTACATAATTCAGCATGCCTGCGAATTATGTAGCACATACATTTTGAGTTTAACGTTAATGTATAATGTTACAATCTAGGGAAGGGATTTTATCAAATTCATGTTCGCTGATGTGATGCTTGGTGTAACGTTAGCAAAGTCGCTGTTCTTAGCTTGTAGCTTAGCCTACAATGCGCATTTCTTCAGATAACTGTCATTACGTGATGCATGTAACATGCTCTAAATAGGCAGTGGTTTATTTAACGTAGTCACGTACTTATTATCTGTTTTATTTTCAGAAAGACACACACGGCCGAATTGGGACTGCACCGACTTTTGGAGCTGAATACTATGCAATAAAACTAGAGAAATGTTAAAAACAGACCACGTAGCATTTGTTTAGGGTTGTCTATCAACAGAAGTGACTACTTAATTTGTAAAGCAAAACAATCTAGATCTACATTGCAGAAGAATTAAGGATACTGCTTCTTCATGACTTGTTTAAATGTCATTGTAATTTATTTGACGCATGCTCGCGTTTAAAAGTGTCACGCATAGCTGTCCCCGATGTTACAGCAGCTCCTTGTGGAAACAGCAAAGAGTGCACATCTGATGAGATTTCTGACGAGGAGCAAGCTCTCTGCCTCACCAGAGCCTTACTGTTTATTAATAAAACAATGATATAGAATAGAAACATCTGGAATCTATTTATTTAATCTTAAAGTTGACTACAAAGAGCATTCATAGCCTAGAGAAAACGATACATTTTTCTTTATCTGCAATGTTCCAGGAAGATAGGCTTACATTTATAGGCAGGCTATATATTATCATCAAGTAGGAGTATAGTAAATAATTTAGTCAACATTTTAACTCAATGTTGGTTTAAGTTATAAACAAAACATGTTATAAATGGAAAAAATCCATGGTTCTGCGTCACTGTTGGAAAAATGATCATGATGGCCTATATATTTCAGCCATATTTGGTTTAGTCTTGTGTAGGTCTATAGGCTACATCTACTTTGCTCTATTATAAATTAGTTTTCTTTAGGTCTTTAGGCTGTATTGTAATATGCTATAATGTTTAAAATATATGTATCTCAATGTATCAATACTTCCCATAAAAGTCATCAGATGTCATGATTTAAAGGGTTATTTTTCAAAATTTTCATAGGATTTGCCTCATGATTTTTATGAAGTGTAGGTGGTACACGGTAGCCAACACCATAGTACACTAAAGTACTCGAACCATCGGGGTGGTGTCACTCCGTGCTACGTTGCCAATCACACCCCTGGACTTTACAGCAATCAACATATCATGACGCTATAGTCCCTTTATTTACAAGATGTCTAATGAGATCTCATTAGGCCTAGGGCAGTGACTGCAGAATTCCTTAGGTAGGCCCTCACGATTAGGGTTGGGTATCGTTTGGGTTTTATCCGATACCGGTGCTAAATCGATACTTTTAAAACGGTTCAGGTGCCGAAACGGGCATTTCAACAGCAACTATGGCTATGCGCTAAAACCAGTCAGCTGAGTTAATTAGCGATAACATACGGAGAATCTCGGAGATGGTTCCAGTAGCCTCTTTGACAGCTCAGTGACATCAGGTACAGTATGTAACCTACATATTTATGTTTTTGCCAGCTAACTTTTAACATGATCTTCATATTCATTGTGATGCTATATGCACAAAAAAGATTAATATCATGCCATTATGTTGTTTAGAACACAATGGGAAAACTTTATTTCACCTTACAACTTTGCCGATAACATTTCAAATAAATGCCAGTTAGCGCATTAGCAAGGATATTGTGTAAGGTATACTGTTGAGGTTGTTTCATAGCCTTTTGCTTATGTGTAGTTAGGCCCAATATGCTAGATTTTGACAGAAGCTTGTGATATGGGCTCACGCAAGCTGTCAAACACTGTCCACTCGCCTATGTGATGCACCCCTCTGGTTTATACATCCAGTGTTTATGTTAGCTAACTGTAGCCTATCTGGGTGTGTTGATATCAGAGCAAGACGTTAGAGATGGCGCATGGCATGCATAATACGTGCCTCGTATTAAAAAATTAATTAAAAAAAAACAACGCGATTTAAGCACCGAAATGAGGCACCGAAATCCACGTTGTTATTCGATGCAGTTACTACCGTTTGCGTCGGCACCGGTGCCATATTAGAACCGTGTTTCGGTGCCCAACCCTACTCACGATTGTCTTGCAAGGTGATTAATCTAAAGTCATTTTTCAGATGACCCTGACTTTAACATGGAGAACTCCACAGATTAAAAACATATTAAGCCTGCCATCAGTTGCCATCAACGGTTCGCTTGAGTTTCACCCGAACCAATGAATTTTTCCTGAAGACATTAACCTCATTTGATGTGCTTACGCAGATCTGTGTTTGAAGTTGGAACACTTAAGATGCACACTGCTCCACCCAGTATGGTGTGTGGAGGAATGCTTTTCAATCAATTATACAGTAATACTGCCCCCAGGCCGTGAAAATTGACCTTCAACTACTTAAAATTTGAACCCAAATAAATGCAGCAGGTACATTAACCCACAAGCAAAAAGCATTAGCATACTTTGATGAATTATGCATATCAACCCATATAACCTGATTGTATTTCTGAAAAAAAGATAAATGTCCATTAACTGCTAATTTAAAATGCACAAACTTCATAAAGTTTCAGGTTTCAATATGCATATTTCCCCTTTTGTTTATACCCACTGTCGCATAAACAATTTTCTGGGTAAACTAATGTATACATAAGAGTGATAAGCCATACACTGTTGCTAGGCAGTTGCTTGGGAATAATCATCTACCCACCTACACACAACACTAGAAAGATATACAGTAGAATAGGAAATATCTGGCTCTGATTGTACTCATCAATCACATACAGTACACAGCATTGTCTACGAAGCACCATGTTTATGGTTCTGTATAAAAAATCATACCTCTCAATTTCTCATCACAATGTTGCCCTGGTGGTGACGACAAAAAAAGCGGATAAAGTCAGTGCACAGAAGACAAATGTAGCGGAGCCTTTTCCCCCATCAGAGTCACCCCATGTTGGGCCGTGTCCAAGGACCATGTGGATAATTAGGCTCGTAGATGAAGTGAAAGCTCCATTTGATGATGTGTTGGCTGATGGATGACTGTCCCGGCCCTCTTTGCCCCCTTACGCCAGACTCAGAGGAGCAAGAGCCGCACAGTGTGGAGATGTGGTGACACCCCATAATCCTGGGAGTGCATCATCAGCCCCTTGGGGGGCTGAGGGAACAGCGCCGAGGAGGATCCAGGTAGGCCTCATTAGCTCTGGCCATGGTAGATCCAGACAAGTCGCCCTGTCCACATCGAAGTTTTTCTCCTGCTTGTTTTATTTTTTCTTCTTTTTTCAAGGGGAGATGGCCCATTTTGCTTACAGGGTTAAGAAAAGTATTCAGACAGACATTCACACACACACACACACACACACACACACACACACACACACACACACACACACACACAGATTTTTATATATATATAAGTTTTTATACCATTCTTGAAAATATATGCTACATTCATATTCAGCACACAACCATATCCCTTCCATTGTGGAGTTGTATTGCAGAACATTTCCTCCATTATCAATCAATTCAATCTAAACACATTTATTTTGTTTTAGCAGTTAGTTCGTGAGCTCTCATTAAGGCAGATACCCGTCTCTGAAATCCACTCTCTCCACTCACTCAACCTCAGGCTCCTGGATGGACTACCCACAATGAGCTAAATATTCAAACGCCTAGGCTCATTTAATCCTGACCCATCCACAGCTCTCCCCTGTGAACAAAGAAGGAGTCCATTGGAAAGTACTTGTACAGCGGAAACAATAGACCAAAGGGACAGACTCTCTGGGGGATACTCAAATGAGGCTCAATGTACTGATTACTGAACCACAGAGATGCTCTGAAGTCTCTTGGGCGACAGGCTCCTCACAAAGGCATTTATCAATCACATCATTATCATTAGGTAATAGGTGTCTTACATCTGTTTGAGATCGTTGTGCTAGATGCTCATAGATTGAAAATAACAAGCACTCCATGGTTATTTGATGGGGGCATTCAAATGTAAATGCTCCACAACAATTGATGTAATTGTGCTGGAGATACATTCTTTCTCCTGTATGTGACAACATAGAGGTACAGTACATTCTTGCAATGGCTCTTTTTTCCAGTCTCCCATCAAGTGTATGTCATTATGTCTCAGTAAATGTCCCCTCTTACATCTCTCCATGTGCCCTGCTGTTTAGATGGAAATTTATCATCTATGCTTCTATTCACTATATTTGCATTGTATTTTTTTTACCTATGACAGCAAAAATGTATTCTCAAATGCAGATTGTATTACATTAATCAGTATATATTAACTCTTTATATACTGTAAAGTGCCCAATAACTCATTTGCAGGACCTGTAGCCTGACTAAAAGTAAATTTAGCTTTTGCATCAGACACAACAAATGTTTACAATACATTTAATGATGATGGATTGGTAGCTGTCTAGCCAGTTTACTTCTCAATACATTCACAAGTTGATCAATACAAATCCACAGCTCTCTGAGAGAATAGGTAACTTAGTTAAATAGAAAAGACATTCTTCAACATTTACTGTGGATTACATCTAATCATTGGGCATATGCCAGTCAAGGAGATGCACATGATTGATACCCATGACCTCGGTGTTACTAGGGCTAAACTTTACCAACTGACCCTTGTTGACCAATATTTTTTTCTTTGCTTTCACTTGGGTCATGCTAATAGTGTAGAGGTATGTCCTGTCTATAACTCTGTCAACAGTGTAAAACAAGGTATAGAGCTGCTATAGTATTTGCACTGTCCAGATCAGCTGTACTAATGCAACTTTTGACTTCTGTGGTATCCCTTGACACCACTAATCTGGCACCTACATTGGGACCATGGAATCTACCTGATCTTACAGCTGTTATTCTAATAGTTCCACAAACTCATTATTGAAATACATTTTATTTTGACAGTAACCACTTGTACTACAGACATGATTATTATTGTTATTTTTATTTGATGTCTTCCATTATTATTGTCAGTGTCTGAGCTTGTCTGAATGTAATGTGTGACTTAAATAAACGCACGAGGCATGAGCATGCTCTGTGACAGCTCCCTTAATGAAGATGTCTGTCCCTTACAGTTCCACACCATAATTATCCTATTACCACAGGCAAGTACCTCCTAATACAGAAGCATGGGGAATAGCTGTGTTGCTTCACCCCTGAATCACTCATTCAACAATTACTCACATGATCGTCACCAGGTAAAGCCTACTGTGCTAACATGACACAGATACTGTAAGCATTGACAGTCACAATAGGGCAGGTTTCATTCTGTTCAACTGAATGCAGATTAGAACATCCCCTACACACACACACACGCACAAATACACTACATTTCCCCCTAATGCTTGTTTCAATGAAGTCAGCTCAACTTTATGTTTACTGTCAACTTTTAACTTTAGTCTCCAGTTCTGTGAACAGACCCTCAGGTTGCCGAAGTTATGCAGGAGAAATAATATGAACCTCGGAATCTATATTGGACATAGGCTGCTCCTGTGGTGGCGTTGTTGAATTGTGTTCATATATTGCCTGAAGTGTGCTTATGAACCTTGAATGCAAAACAGATGGAAGTCTACAAGAGGGATGAACAAACAAATTGACAAGATTATACAGATTAATATAATTGCTCTAACGGTCCTTCTCTACCACCAGTCAGTGTAAGACAAACAGACAGCCAATCACAGTCCAATATTGGTGAAGCCAAATTAACATTTTCCTGATTAGTATCGCCTCACAAGGCATTTAGATAAATAGAATAGTTTGAGCAATTTCTACTGAACTATTATTAAAATGGCAAACTACAGTAGAATATTGTTTTTGAACTTCTCAAATACTTCTCAAGTTGTGATTGCCAAATCTTGCAGTAAAATGTCAGAACAGTATGGTCAAGGTTTCCCCTGCTCCTGTGTGTTTTAAAAGTTCTATGAGGTAAGGATGTTCAAACCTTGACCACAATGTTCCAGGTGTGTTGAGGAGTTGTTATGCCTAGAAAGGAAAAAATATCATAAAAGAGGTAGGCCTTCATCAGTAGTACGCACATAATAGTTGAAGAAGTTTGTACAAATTATATATAATTATAAACTTGAGAAATAATATAATTTGTAATAATGTACAGATATATAATTCCCTTGTAAAACATGGTCATCAATAAATAATAAAAACATTCTCACATACTTAAAACATGTTTAAAATAAATTACATGAAGAATCTAGAGCTAACAGGTAAGATAAACTGCATCAATACTGGGCTAACAGGTCACTTGAGTGTCTGAATTGCAGTGTCTTCCCTCAAGTGCCTAAGCGCAGTTCTTACATAATCCCAGGCGGCAGCATGGCAGCAGTATTATTCTGTGTGCTCGTCACACACCCACATACATCCCGTTGATCCATCTCCACAGTCATTAGCAGAATCACTTTAGTTTGCTTTTGACAAGCCTCAGTGATTGCTGCTAATGAACACAGTACATCATATATAAATCAAAGCAAAAGCGCTATTTTCCCTCCCAACAAAGCAGTCCTGAGGCTGAGTCTTTGGAGGCTGGGCATGTATCATGTTATGTCATGCTTAATGGCAGCAGGTTACAGATGGCTATGGTGAAAGAGGGACAGCAGTTCGGCACGCTCACAGTCCATTTCAATCAGTTATTAAATAAGACAAACATCAACCAGTGCTTTCTTCAGAACACTGTCACCAAAATGTGGCTCTCATTTAATAACTAATATCTTGGGCCTGGACATACAGTATACAAACAATCCTGCAAGCCTGAATTTATCATCAAACATCAAAGTCCTTTCCATAGTGAGTTCCATGTCGGTTTGTTCACACCATGCATTGAAATTTATTAGCGAGGTCATGGAACTTACAAATACAGAAACATATCCTCAGGTTATGCAATGCCTCCCTCTTTCCCATACACAGCCTGTGCCTATAATGCATTTTTCATAATTCCAAATCCACCACTTGGAGCAATAATATTTCAGTTGAGTGTTAAGAGGGCATACATGAAAGGTATACGATTTGCATCAGTCTTCTTGGGAAAATGATTATGAGGGTATCAAATCGGTTTGGACCTACTCAATGGCTGTGTGTTCATCATAAATGTTTCATAAACACGTATCAGAAGAGCCCACAGCAAAACCATATAAATAGGCTCTTTGCATGGGGCCTAGATCGGTCGCTGCTACTCTTCTCTTTGATTTATCGGAGCCCGGAAACACATCTCCTCCGTGTTCCCTCACTGTCAGTCTCTTTTGGGGCTAAGACATGGGGCGAGCACAATATGCTGGTCCAATGCTGGGGCGGGGGTTGTGTGGACGTCTTGCTGCTGCCTACATGGGACTTTTGATTTATAACTTGATGTAAATTTCATTTTGTGTTTCATTCCTTTTGCATCAATATTTCAGTGGCCTGACAGTAGATACGGAATGTGAATTATTTTAAATATCCGCTCGTTCTGACGTGTGCCGAATGAATTCCATTTAGGGTAGGTAAAATCACTTGAAAGAAATAACAACAATCCAGACATGGATGAAACTAGATGTACCGCAGAGCGGTACAAAATATGACCGCCGCCCAGTCCAGCAGATGTTTTCCACAAAAATAAGTCACGTTGAAAGACATATATGATTCTAACTGTCTCACTGAATTGCATTATGCACACTCAAGTCTCACTGGTATCTGCTAGACAAGTACCAAAACATGATTAGTTCATAGATTTCACGTGTAATATACATTTTATACAACCCCACCCCCATCTTGCCTGTTCATAATTCTGAGAAATTCTTGAATTGTGTGCATGTGTGCGTGTTGTGACAGAATCACGTTTCTGTCATGTTTACGTAAAATATTTAATCTACCCAAATATATTTTTATCTACTTACTTTCACTACATCACACTTTTATTACATATTACTTCCTCACTATTGTCACTTGAAGTAGTTCGCTGGCTTAGTGACCTTCTAATTGACTAGCCAGTCAGGTGTGGTGGAGGTCATGAGCTGGAGTCTCGCTTTAAACAAAATAGGAAGTGAGCTGCCAAACCGGCCGGGAGTTGAATGTTCAGTCAATGCGTTGTGTCGGAGGTTGCGGTAGCTCGGTGGAAGTTCGGAAACGCTTTGATGGAAATAAACTAAAACCTATGGACCTATTGGACTACTGGAAGCAAACTAAAATCTATGGACCTATTGGACTACTGGAAGTGAACGTGGATGTTCGGAATGGACGTGTGGATTATAAAGGTACTGTGCTATTGGATTAGTGCGAAGTGTTAGGCTACACTTTTTGCCTGGCTAATCGAGCCTATACCTCCCTAAACCTCCTCAAAAAACTTCGGTTTCAACTAGGCCTACGTCGTTTTCATCTCTTCCTTGCTGTTCTCCTCCCGGGACACACACACGCTCATATAGGCTACACACACACAGGAGCACTTGCTGCCAGCCCCTCCTAGGCCGCGTTTTCATTTGTTTGTTTTTGGTTGTTTTGTTTGTGTGCGTCGCCATAGACGTAGCGTTTTGTTGATCTAATGAACTGTTGTCGACGTCCTGAACTGAATGACATTTTGTTTAATACACTGCATCACCTGCTTGACCTGCTATCCATGTGGGGTTACATGCCCACCAAGTTTCGTGTACCCCGGTCTTTCAGTGTCCCGGGAATCCTTGTTGGTGTACGGTCACTAAATGTACACATAAATTATTTTATTGTAAGGCCCCCCCATGAACGAAAGTCCACGAAACTTGGCATGCATTCGGAGGGTGTCATAATGATCCTACACTTTAAATTTCGTGCAGTTTTGACCATGTCAGCCAGAGATATTGTGATGAAAACACCTAATGTTTTGCTTTTTAATTTTTAACTAGGTGGCGCTATTTGAGTGTTAAGAGTGCACACATGAAAGGTATATGATTTGCATCAGTCTTCTTGGGAAAATGATTATGAGGATATCAAATCGGTTTGGACCTACTCAATGGCTGTGTGTTCATCATAAATGTTTCATAAACACGTATCAGAAGAGCCCACAGCAAAACCATATAAATAGGCTCTTTGCATGGGGCCTAGATCGGTCGCTGCTACTCTTCTCTTTGATTTATCGGAGCCCGGAAACACATCTCCTCCGTGTTCCCTCACTGTCAGTCTCTTCTGGGGCTAAGACATGGGGCGAGCACAATATGCTGGTCCAATGCTGGGGCGGGGGTTGTGTGGATGTCTTGCTGCTGCCTACATGGGACTTTTGATTTATAACTTGATGTAAATTTCATTTTGTGTGTCATTCCTTTTGCATCAATATTTCTCAGAGAAATATTGTGATGTACAATCACAGAGATATTGTGATGAATACACCTACTGTTTTGCTTTTTAATTTTTAACTAGGTGGTGCTATACATGAAATAAGTGGTAATGGGATAGGTTGACATGCCCCCTTAAGACCAACATAGAAAAAAAGGTGGACCTCCTAGGCCCTACAGTTCTCGATATTCACAGAAAACTGTCTCCGGCCACCTACAGGCCAGTTGGTGTATAGTAACATAAATTAATTTATTTAGTGGCCCCCCATGAACGGAATTCCATGAAACTTGGCGTGCATTCAGAGGGTGTCATAATGATTCTACACTTACAATTTCGTGCAGTTTTGACTATGTTAGGTCACAGATACCTGCGATTACAACACCTCATTTTTACTTTTTTGTGTTTAACTAGGTGGTGCTATGCATGAAATGAGTGGTTATGGAATGGGTTGACATGGCCCTTTGAGATCAACATACAAAAAAAATGGTCCTCCTAAACCCTACGGTTCTCGAGATATTCACAGAAAACTGTGTCTGCCCTACCCTCCTTTCGGGGGGTCCAGTCCAGCGGGGGGGCTACAGATCAAAACGAAAAAAGGAGGTTCCATGCTATCCATGTGGGGTTACATGCTTACCAAGTTTCGTGTACCCCGGTCTTACAGTGTCCCGGGAATACTTGACGGAAATTTGGACATGCGAAAAAGAAAAAAACAATCTGACTAAACCTATATGACCGCCGCTTCGCTGCACGGTGGTCATAATTAGAGGTTCTACACACATACCTTACCAGGCAAGATCAAGGGTGTTTATATTTTAAAATACTTCATTATTTATCAAAATAACTTCTTAAAGACAAACTGAACTTAGCATAATGAAGACAACAAGATAAGATGCAAAAGATCAAGGCTTTGGCTCTCCATTACAACTTTAAGGCCACAACACGATAGGCCCCAGCGCTTTGTCAGCCCTGTGTTTGTGGATTATGGGTTTGTTTGAATATCCTAAGCAGAAAATTGGGATTGTCCCTCCTACTAATCTCTTACTAACGTCTGATTCATAGTACACAAAGCCACCTGTTACTCACCTCACAGCTCCCACTGTGTGCACAGCCTGGAGAACAATTACAGTTCTGTATGGCATTATTGATGTTTTTATTAGACTTGACATTTCTCACAAGCCAGGCGTATGAAAGTGATTCTGACTGTGGGTAGAGATGCCATTAAAATAATCAATACCATCAGGCTTCTAATTCAAACTTTTATCATGTTCTAATTTGTGGTATTGGAAACGTGCTATGTGCACTGTACTGTTCTTTGATGCATAGAGTCCATTACTTTATGGAGAATTGGGGTAACATGTTCTATCTCAAGCTGAAATCGGTTGCATTAAACCCACAGACTTGTCTTTTCAGTCCAGATGGTGGGAAAGCTGTCACTTTACATACATGGTTGACTGTATCCCTAAATGTCATTACATCATAAGAAAAAAGAAAGCACTCAAGCTGTGCAAATCAGATCAGACCTTCTTTAAGAGTTCTCTTGTCCTTACATCACGTCTCTACCTGGTTCAAAGCCAGCCCCCAGTGAGGAGCAATACAAGGGGGGAAATTGGGTGACAAAAGGTAGAAGACCTGAAATTGATGTTAAAATGGAAGCATATGGTAGCACATATGCACCATTTGATTCGGGGCCCCTTGCTGTTCGCATTGTATAATGGTGCATTACTATTCTCGTTCAGGCGATTGCATTGGGATGTGAATGACCTGCTTTTCCCTTCTGCTCGCCTGTTTTGACAGGGCTCCATCCTGCTTCATTGCATTCGAAATTGACACTTTTATGCGAAGGCAACACCCCAAAAAATGCAACTTAATGAGACACAAAGGGTTTCACCCTCCGCTGCTGAGAATATATCATGCATCTTAAGCAGAGGCTTTGATGATCTCACTTTTCTCTTCTCCTCTTCCTCTCCTCTCTCTCTCTCTCTCTCACTGTGTCACTTTCTCGCTCTTTCTATTGCATTATGCCTTTTGTTCCCCCATCTCCTCCATTTCCTTGCTATGTGATAACTCCTGGATCTCTTTCCCTATCGCTCCCTCTCTCTCTCTTCCTCTCTCCCTGTCCACATCTCCTCCGCTGCCACTGAAACTCCTGGGTCCTCTCATTATGCGTCTCGCTCTGGCTGAGAAAAAAACTGCATGTCGATCAGAGCCGTGGTGATTAATCAGATTAAGTTGAATATTACCTCATCTATTGATCTACCCTTAAATTAAGAACAAAATACATATTTTTGCTAGCTTCATTAATTTATTGATAGGTTATGAGTATTTTATGAGGTTTTTTTAGAGACTATTAGTGGATAATAACAGTACTTCTACCTGCACATAGGTGGACCAAATTCTTGGCAATTAGGATTAACTCCAGTTGACTGTCCCAGTGAGAAGTATAGCGAAAGAAATGTGAATGGTGTAGAGTGATTATGGGGGAAGTAGGCAGCAGTCAGCCACAGAGCTTCTACTGAGTAACAAGCACACTTGCCCATATTAGACCAACTCTCTGACTAGCACATTTGACACTGCAGTTTGGCCAACACCTCCAGCATTACCTGCCAAGTATCAGCTGTAGGCTTTACTTCAACAAATTAACAGACACCTACCCATTTCTAAGCCACTGTGGCAGAAACCTTGCACCCTAACCAACTGGTGTTCTTCAAAATCCCACTTTTCAACTACAATAATTAAAATGGAACTACAGAAAGTGACAGACCGAGCTCATGAATAACGCCACACTCAATTTCAATTACAAATGTATTAATGCAGGTTGTGGACATTTTTCAGTTCAGTTTTTTTCTCGATACAGTACGTTCTTTGACAGGTCGAGGATCTGACTCGTGGTGAAGAACAGTGGCTACATTTTAATTAGCGTAATACTTGTATCTTTGTAACACGTTTTAAAATCATCTATGTCTACCTCAGCTATAAGCCATTGAATAAAACATTATTAGTGCACCGAGCAGGAAGACTCAGTGTCACGGGCATGCCACGCACACCCGCTCATTATACTTCCCCAGATCTCTAGAACATGTGTCACGGCTCCCAAAATAGACACAATAATTGCCATTGCGTAACAATCGCCTCGCTGAAGCAGCTGGGCCTGGCTTGGGCAGAGCTGAGGCGCGAGAGGCAGTCAGAGAGCCGAGGATCATGGAGGAGTCCTCACGTTTCCCTCCTCCGCTCCCAACACTGTGTGGAGTTTATCATTCACACCAACACCACACTGCACCGCAGTCTTGATGGTGGTACTCCAATCTCAAAGGCCTTAAAATGCCAAGTCAAGATTGGTGGTGGGGGGGGAGGCATGAGATGAGTGAAAGAGAGAGAGAGAGAGAGAGAGATAATGAAATATGCACCCTCCGTCGACAATCCCTCCCTCATTTTGCAGACTTGAATCGGGAGTCAGATTCAGTGTGTCCTTTTGTCAGGCACACTGATCTCTAATGAGTCATATTCTCATTGTGTCGGCTTATTCACATCTGATAATGGAAGGCTCCAAACCTTTGATACAGCTCCCCCGTTCAGCCGCAGCGGGTGAGTGCTTGTTTTCTTGAAGTGTAAGATCACCCTAAATGAAAATGTTCACCTCCCCAAAGAAAATGTCACCAAACTCCGTGATGATCTTTGAAGATCCTGTTGATATTTCATGGCAAGTCTGAAAAAAAAAGCTTTGTTTCTTGAGTCCTGCGAAAAGTAGAACATCCCTGGAAACTAACATGAATATGAGCCATTCCTTTTTCATCCTATCTGAGGTACTTAAGACATCACCGTAATAGGAAAAACCTGTGATGTCATCTTTCCTCCTTGAATAAAAATATATGACCCTGAATACCTTTTTGTCTTATGTCTGAAGTCAAAAATGAGAAGATCATATTTTCACAAAGTGTTAATCTCTTGGAGTTTGAATCTGTCATTTTTTTTTTCCGATATAGGCTACTGATCATCAGGAAAACTTGCTTTCTTTGAAGATACATCAAAGAGAAATGACACATACAAACATCTAACTTTCCTATATGACTGTATTGATGTTGTACCTTATGCTTGTAATGCATCGAAAAATAGAAGTGGCTTTTTCTCGACACAAACACACTCTTATTTGTGTGCTATTTCCCTCTCTGAAATGTCATTTTTGTACTCGACAACAATCATGTTCTCAGTAAGCATGCCAAGGCAAGTTTGAGTTCAGAAAACAACTACTCCACATTTTGTTTTGTCTGTATCTTTTGTTTGTTTTGTTTTGTTGTGTTGTGTCTATTCTTTAATGCCAAGTGTGGCCCATTTCCTGTGTCTGCAGCCTGCCACATTCAGGCCTGATCAATATTTCCCTCTGCACATTATAACAGGGCTCGTCTTGCACATAATAAGGCTCCGCACGAGCACCTCCCACTCCAGAGAGGGGTGTGCCCCCCCAGTTCCTCCACCCCCTGCTGGCCTGCCTTGTCTTTCAGCTCAGCAGGACAGACGCTCACTCGGATGGGAAAGTGTGGAAGCGGCTGCACCACAGGTTGGTAGTGAGACAAAAAGGGTTTTTAAGTGTCAGGCAGAATCATCTCTCTCCGGGTGCTTTTCCACTGTTTCTGTCTCTCATCACCCCCTCGTTCCTCTCTCTCTCTCTCTCTCTCTCTCTCTCTCTCTCTCTCTCTCTCTCTCTCACTCATTCTCTAGTTCTCACTCTATCCTTTTTTTAATATTTTTTCCACCACATTTGCCATTTAAAGTAGCAACTTACAAGCCCCACTTTCTAACTTGTCGTGCTGTTAACTAAAAGCTAAAAGATTTCATCCTGGCTTATTTCCTTAAGGAAGCGGCCATGCCTTTTAATGCTTGGCTACTACACTGCTTCCAGAAGATTTTAGGAATTACTTGTGCAAGTTCTTTTTTGATTAAGGTTTTGTGTGGATTTTTATCTTAAAATGAGGATAGACTTGACTTTTTTTAGTTTTGTGGTAGGATTAAAGAAATTACCAAGGGTGAAGGGATGTTTTTAAATCATATGTATAACAAACACACAATGACCTAACAGTTGTTAATAACCCAAAAATATCAAATAATTTACCTAAACTGATTGCTCAAACAACATAACATAAGCAATTTAATAAAAGAGGAGAAAATAAATATATTCAAGGATTCAAATTGCATGGTAAAATTAGACACTCTGCTCTCTTTTCTCTTACATGCCAACCAAACCTGAGACCTGTAATTGGTTAGTTCGAAGTACACCTCAAAGGGCTTGCCATCATTACTGGCAGACAAAAAAGACAGTCAAGGGGGTAGAGAAGAGAACGATTCCACACAATTTTCTATCCCTGACGAACAAAGCTTGCTGAAGAACTAAAGAAGGTATGAACATGAAGACTTCTTTAGATGCACACTGTAGAGCAAGGAGAAAACATATCAAAGTGTCTCTTTTTTTAGTCATGTACTGGGTTTGTGCAAAAGACAGAACCCTCAGAAAAAAGCTGAGCTCTTTTATTCCGCACCAGTGCCGTTTATTTACAGACAAACAAAGCCAGGAGAACTAAGCAGGAAGCATACGGTTAATGGTCACATTTGTCATTTTTTTGGCTACCATCTACAAACACACAAAGAGGCAATTATCATTTAAAATGTGTCCTGGGACTCAGAGATACTACGGCCATTAATACCGGTAGCTGTTTGCTGTTGGCGGAGACTGGGCAGGACTAAAAGGCATGCGGTCATATAGTCACAAAAAAATGTCCAGAACATTGGCCAATGATAAATGTGAGTGAGTGAATGTGAGATTTGAGATCTATGTCAGCACATAGCCTGTCATGCACTGGCAAATCCTTTAACATGTACAATAATGTACAATAAACTCTTAAAACCTCTTTAACTCTTCAGTCTTGAAAGAAAAAAATACCACAGTACAGTATATGTTTACAGCTTTCAGTTTTACTGTCTGTTCTTGAAGTCATTTGACGCTTTATTTTTTGCTATATACTTGGCTCCCCTACAGTTGCGGAGTGTTTGTATTCAACACAACTGTCATAAATACCACTTATGGCTTGCGACCTTTCCCCTGGACATGGTACATGTGGATTTGTTTACATAACAGCAAAGATGATCTCTGAAGAGTAATGTTGACTGAGAAGTATTGCACATTTCCTACAAGCAGTAAGCTATAGTGCACAAATGCCGTAAAGCAACTTGTGATCCTCCAGGTCAGGGGAGTGAAGTTGCAAGGCTGCTTCTCCATGGTCAGGTAGCTCATGATTGGGAAGGCACACCATTCTCCCTGTTACAAGTTAGTTAACCTTCAAAATGAAGCTGTTATATCAAGGTAAGACTAAGAAAGAAAAAAACTTGTATAGGATGCCTTTAACCATTTCTCTGTAAAAAGAAACACAACCTTTTGCCCTTGTTTATTCACTTTTGCCACTTGTGCTTCACTGTATTCATTGGACTTATTGTGCCTTTTCGATTGAACTCTAATGCAGTGTACTGTAACATTTTTACATCCTCAAGATACTCTCCCAAGGAGCGGAGGCCTCTTCACTGAAACTGAATAGTAACCACAAGATGATATTTCAGTCCTCAAGGGATTCACAACAGACTACTTCAAAAGACAAGTCCCCTCACATCAATTCTGTCATCTTGATGTATGTGGCCATTTGTGGCATCTGAATTTAATTAACATAAAGTATTGTATCAAACAGAGGGAAACTATGCATCAAATTGACAGTCCAGTGCTATATTTCCCATGGAGTCAGTCATGTGATCCTCAAAATAGAATTATGCTCTTCTCCATAGCACAGATCCAGTGCAAAATTGTGTGATGTCAACATTCAATATTCATGTACTTTTTAAGAGAAGGCGTTGCGTTCTTACTCGCTAATGCACATCAATGAAATTTGATGCACTTAAACATGCTCAGATCAACGATGTACAGGGATTTTTTATTTTTTTATTTGTCATGAATCTGAAGACTGAAGATCTGTATTTCAAACCGATAATGTAAAGGATGGCACAATGCGCTCTCAGGATGAGAATTTGCGATGGCCATCACAGGTTTAAAGATGTATTCAATATGGTACAGATTGGTGAAGCAGTGGTAATATTATGAGAAACTATGATTGCTCTGACTCCATAAAATTAAGAACTTGACCTTGAATAATTAGTTTATCCACTATAGAAGAGCAATGGCATGGCATACGAGAAGAAATCTATGAATGGTGGGTAAATTAACAGTTTATTACCTGTAAACCATAAAGGTAGATGTGTGACCAATATAAATTAACACTGAATAAGGTAAAACACAGATATTTACTGTAACAAAGTAACAAAAGCACAAAGTACTGTAAGCTTAAGCAAACAACAAACTTAAACTTAAAAATCACAAGTTAGAATGTTAAATACACCAGATAAGTCATCATACAGTAAAAGAAAGACCAAACCCAAAAGTAAGGAGAGAGAGAAAGAGAGAGAGAGAGGCCAGAGAGCGCAAGGCCTCCTCGAGAAGACCAGAAGAAATCAAGAGGCCGAATAGTGGAGAGCCAAAGAAAAGAGAGTCCAGAGGTGAGAAGAATCTTCCCTAAAATCTAAAAACAACGATCTGAGAGTAAGGGGTGTGGGCACATCTCATTAGAGAATGCATAAAATATCCCAGGTTACAGAAACATCATGCATTAAATTTACTGTTCTACAACTGGCAATACTGTATTTCTCGCATGGAGACTTTTAAAAATTATATCAAACACGAGCAGATTATAATTTCTCTTTTGACAAATATAGTTAGAGTTCATGTATTTCCCTGTGGTCCAGGAGAGGCCCGGGACTAAGTTAGGCCCTCAGCTGGGTGACGAGAACCGAGACCAAATGGCAGCTGAAACCAGAGACTTTCTAGTTCACTGTATGTATAAACGGGGGTGCTGTTGATCACAAAGGCGAGACCATGAGACCTTCCCATTGATTTAGGTCTTTTGGCCTTACAATAACTTGAAGTTAGAAACTTGAAGTTAATGTGGAAGCTGCATAGTTGTATTGCTATCAATCTCCTGTCAGACAATAATCTTTGATCTTCCTAGCGTTTATCAGTTTTGATTCTCTCCTTCTGCTACTTTAGAAGTTTACTTTTAGTGGGTCATGCCACACAGAAATGGTTCACTAGCTCTCTGTAGCCTTGAGTCAGTGTACCCCACAAAATTGATGTTTTAGATCAGACCATACTTCATTTGAAATCAAGTGGCCATTGAATCACTTTTTCTGGCAATTTGGAAAGCTGGCAAGACCCTTAAAACTGGTGCACATAAGGATAAGATCCACACCATTTGTCAAGCCAAACCATTTACTGTTGAATTACAGAATTCTTATCAGAATTTATGTTTTTCCTTTTTATTAAATGAAGCACAAAATGTAATGGAAGATGTGTTGGTCTTCCTTGGCAGTTAAGTGCACATGTCTTGCCACTAACATGACATTTTTAGGTTCTAAAACATTTGCTACTGTTTTAGGTATGGCTATGGTGTTAAGGTCCAGACTAACCTTACTTTAGCTATAAATGTATTTATGTCAAACATCTAGGTAGTGTTAAGAAGGTTTCAAAAACCAGGCCCAGTCTTTTGTCAGGTTCTATCTATCTGTCTGTCTGTCGTGTCTATCAAGGTCATACTTGAGAAATCAATGAATGTGTGGTGTACACCTGCAGTGTGGATATTATCCACACAAAAAACACCTAGTTAATACCATTATTATAGGAATATTACCATAGCATACTACTACACAGGCTATATTAATTTCCATTGCTGTAATCAACTTGATCAACTTAAACTTCAGTTCAGATCAGTTCTTTTCAGATAAGATTATTTTCACTTGGTTACTGTAACTTGGAGACAACAATCTTGTCTTCCAGCCAACTGTTGGTATGATATTGGTGGCTAGGCCACAGAACACAGGGAATGGGGCCCATATCTGATGTCCAGTGGTGTTCAGTCAACTGTTGGAGCAAGGCCCTGTGACAAATTCTGACTCCATACCTAAGCGGTTTAAAGCATAAGAGGCTTTCACCCCCACACACACACACACACACACACACACACACACACACACACACACACACACACACACACACAGAGAGAGTCACATCAAAAGTAGCTACAGGCAAAAAGAGAATGATCCAATGATGACTATACTGGCATGTCAGCACCTTAGTTCTTAAAAGAAAAAAAATAAATCTGTCAAGGTGGAATCATAGGTTTGACAGTCTTATCTCAAGTGTAATAACAAAATTTGACTGGCCCCATCTAAACCAGCTATGCGTCCAGCCATCCATGAACAAAACACTGCCCATCCTCAACTGTCAACACATGCTCTGTGTGTGTGCAGGCTGCCAATTAAAGGGGGGAAAAGGAATATGCATGAGTGACCAGTCATTTCCAATGTAATTAGCAGAAAAGTACCTGTCACGCTTATTACAATTATTGATTGCAGGGATGGCAGGGCCCACTTGAAAATGCACGCTCCAGTTCAAGGGGAAGGCGAGTGTGAAAGATGCCGGAGAGAGGCTGCCGAGGCAGACGGCGCTGGGAACTCCGGGAGCAGCTGTCACTACAGGCATTCGCAGGAAGCGCGGCCATCTCCTGGGAGGCTGGAGCGGGTTATTATTTTTATGCTAGCACACCTCCAGATTACCTTCTCATTATCACCACTCTGAGTTAGATACCGCTGGGCAGCATCTCCATGCAGGGAGGGTTGGAAAAAAAAAAAAAAACAATGAGGATTTTCCTGCTATAGCCAGCTGGGAGTTAATTCAGTCATTCCCCCTTAAAAGCTGTCTGCTGTTACAATTGTAACTATAGGGGCGGATCAGAAGGAGAATCCTCCCCTCTTCAAAAAAAAAAGTACTTTCAGGGTTTTAGAGAGAAAGCTAGAGGCAGGTGCTAATTTTAGTCCTACCAGAGACAATTAATGATCTTATTTAGCACAAAATGGGCGAGTGCAAAATAGTGCCCAATTATATGTTGAGATCTTTAAAACGAAGACACGAAAGCAAAATTAGTGTCTTCTGTAATAACAGGATGGCAAAATTGCACATAATTAATACTTACCTGTGCAGTGTAATGCTGTTAACTTCAATGTAGAAAGGTATAATGGGAGTCTTTTGAGGTTTCATGTTGTAACAGTTGATTTTGTTATACTTGACCTCAATCATGACAGTGTCAACTGATAAAGCTGATGTCAATAGGACGGGGTGTTGTGGGATAGGCTTTGCTATAGTTATTATTATTATTATTATGACCGCCGCGCATCGAAGCGGCGGTCATATAGGTTTAGTCAGAATTTTTTTTTTTTTTTCTTTTTCGCGTCAAATTTCCGTCAAGGATTCCTGGGACCCTGTAAGACCGGGGTACACAAAACTTGGTGGGCATGTAACCCCACATGGATAGCATGGAACCTCCTGTTTTCGTTTTGATCTGTAGACCCCCCGAAAGGAGGGTAGGGCAGACACAGTTTTCTGTGAATATCTCGAGAATTGTAGGGTTTAGGAGGACCATTTCTTTTGTATGTTGATCTCAAAGGGCCATGTCAACCCATTCCATAACCACTCATTTCATGTATAGCGCCACCTAGTTAAACACAAAAAAGTAAAAATGAGGTGTTGTAATCGCAGGTATCTGTGACCTAACATAGTCAAAACTGCACGAAATTGGAAGTGTAGGATCATTATGACACCCTCTGAATGCACGCCAAGTTTCGTGGAATTCCATTCATGGGGGGCCACACAATAAATTAATTTATGTTACTATACACCAACGGGCCTGTAGATGGCCGGAGACAGTTTTCTGTGAATATCTCGAGAACTGTAGGGCCTAGGAGGTCCACCTTTTTTTTGTATGTTGGTCTTAAGGGGGCATGTCAACCTATCCCATTACCACTTATTTCATGTATAGCGCCACCTAGTTAAAAATTAAAAAGCAAAACATTAGGTGTTTTCATCACAATATCTCTGGCTGACATGATCAAAACTGCACAAAATTGAAAGTGTACAATCATTATGACACCCTCCGAATGCATGCCAAGTTTCGTGGACTTTCGTTCATGGGGGGCCTTACAATAAAATAATTCATGTGTACATGTAGTGACCGTACACCAACAAGGATTGCCGGGATACTGAAAGACCGGGGTACACGAAACTTGGTGGGCATGTAACCCCACATGGATAGCATGGAACCATCACTTTTTTTTTGAACCATTGCATGTGCATGCGTGGGGTTGTAAAAAATGTGAAATAAACATGTGAAATCTATGAACTAATCATGTTTTGGTACTTGTTGTCTAGCAAATACCAGTGAGAATTGAGTGTGCATAATGCAATTCAGTGAGACAGTTAGAATCATATGCCTTTCAGCGTGACTTATTTTTGTGGAAAACATGTGCTGGACTGGGCGGCGGTCATATTTTGTACCGCTCTGCGGTACATCTAGTTAAATCCAGGATCAAGTCTGAATGTCTAAATCCAACAACTATCACTGAGTTGATTGATTAATAAAATGTTTTTTAATGCAAAATGGACAAAAAGTTGTGATAAAAAAAAAAAAAAAAAAAATTGAATTAATACAGGTTATTTAATCTCTGTTTGTGATTCTTAGAGGCTGTACTGTATTATCAGTGACTTCATTTCAAATTTGGTTTTGTGTGCATGGGTCTTGTGTTTTGTTGTGACCGTGTCCTCACACTTTGCTGCACACTGCCACCCTCATGTGCTGCGCCTTGCCTGTGGCACAAGAAGAATTAAATTGTGCCACATCTATTCCATGAAAATAAGGAATGGACCTTGGTGCCAGTTTGTACCCTCTGTGCCAGTCTCTGTGCTGCCTGAATGGGCACCCTCACTCCTATGCCACATTGAGTGTTCAAATGTCAGAACTGTTTATGGTTTTGTTTACACTTTACATAACTAATGACTTGTGTGATATGCACTATTAACTCAAATATTAATCCAAATACCAGACATACTTTCCTCATTTATTTATGTATGCATTGTACATGTATTTATGTACATGTACATAACTGGTAAGATTAGTACGGTTTTGTACATGTAATCATAATCATAACTGGTAAGATTAGTGAGGTTTTGTACATGTTGTCATAACAATTCATAACTGGTAAGATTAGTGAGGTTTTGTACATGTAATCATAACTGGTAAGATTAGTGAGGTTTTGTACATGTTGTCATAACAATTCATAACTGGTAAGATTAGTGAGGTTTTGTACATGTAATCATAACTGGTAAGATTAGTGAGGTTTTGTACATGTAATCATAACAATTCATACTGGTAAGATTAGAACGGTTTTCCTTCATTTTCATGTCGATTGATAACGTCTGCTAGCTCCTTGTCGTCTCCACCATTCCAGGGGAAATGCAACTGCAAAGGGGAAAAGTCTGACCAGTTTGGACAGCAATAGAAGTTCCTGATGTAGCCACACTCCTGTGCATCCAGTTCTTTCAAAGAACCAAGCGGCTCGTGTGACGGCACGCTAATGGGACGAGGAACTGATTATGGGCCTAGATTTAAAAAAGCGGAGCTGGCCACAACCTCACTCGCTCGCCGCCTCTTTCCCTCTCTGTGCTCCAGCAGCCACATGTGTTCTTTGAAGGAATGCTCTAATTGGATCCTCTCTGAAGGTACTGTCAGATTAGCCAAGCTGAAAAAGACCAGGTCTGACGGGTCACGCTTCTGTCGGGGAAATACGATTGCTTTCGACAGACACAGATCTGCATAATGCTGGAGAAAGATGATAAAAAGGGAAGATACACCAGATCAAGCCATATCAGTACCGCAAACATTTCAAAGACAAAGCAATTTGTGGAAAGATAAATATGTAACAGTTGTGCACGCGTGTTTGTTTCCTAGATGTGATGCAGGCCTAGTTAAACAATTGAAAATATTTCAATTATAAGACAGTTTATAAATTCAAAACTGTTGTTATTCAAAACAGATTCATGGCCTCCCTATCCAACTCTGGATCTTCCCAGCATAATTAGGTATAGACTTGCATGTTTTCTCTTCTTCAAAGTCTGTGCTAATACATAAGCCTTTTGAATGCATAATTGATGTATGTGAAGTGTTGTGGCCCTGGTACAAGTTCCAAGTGACACACATTCATTAAGACACATGCCATATTTATATGCAAACGCTCTATGTGCTGCACATGATGATTACTGCACTCTTTTTCTCTCTCTCTCTCTCTGTGTATGACAAATGTGACGCTCTTTCCCCTTCTGCGGATATCGATAGTTTATCTTGCTTTCCCTTCTCGTCCCGTTGAGAGATGCTCGACCGATGTGTGGCACAGAGCTCATTGTGTGATCTGCTCCATTCTGCTCAAGTCGTTTCACAGTTGCATTTCCGATGTGCTGCAGCTGGCGCGTAAACCATCAGTGCTTCTTATTTAAATGTATCAAATCTTGACACTGAATAAACAGAAATGTGCTTTTGCTAAGGCTATAGCATCTCAGGGGCCAGCTGTCTACTTCATGTCACATAGAACTGAGGCGTGCAGGGAGTTGGTGGCTGTGGGGGATTCATTGCTGTTTGTCTCTCTTCCGTTGTTTACCTGTTACAAAGGAAATCAGCCATCCCTCCACACTCCACAATGTCTCTACTCATCAATGCATTCAGACAGACACCCTTTAAGCAAACACAGTCCAAAGGCAATTTTAATGTGAAACCACAACAGGAAAAAGACACATGAGTGGAGGATACGGTTGTTATATAGTCCTTGACTAATAGCTAATTACAGTGATCAGTGATTGATCAGTGAATACAAGGGTGCCCTTGACTGTCCTAAAGAGTCCTCTAACACATTATATTCATTCAGCACATAAACAACATGAATACAGCTGGCCAAAGAGCATTTGCCTTCTGTGTGTTGCCTATGGCTGAATTTCTTTGTTCAAACCCTCTCCACTCTCTCCATTACTATTTCAGAAATAATACATTCTGGGTTGTTCTGATCGTTTCTTGGTATTTTCTGCGCACTTCATTATAATAATAAAAAAAAAAACACATTGCCAAGGTCTACAGAGAGCTGAACTGATGAAATAGAGAATCTAGACAATGAAATGAATGTACTGAGACTATGCATGTGTGTGCATGTGTGCGTGTGCGTGTGTGTGTGTGCGTGCGTGCATGCGTGTTGGTGTGGGTGTGTTTTGTGATGGTACACAGGTGACAGAGAAAACATAAGCATGAAGAACAATAGGAGCGATGTACAAAAAAGGGATCTATTCACATGATAGGAGCCATCTGGAATATGCTGCCAGTACATCCAGACTTTATCTGAATATTTCAAACCCTCACAAATGACAAAACCTACATTATTTGTGTTTGTTTTTTGCTTTTATGATGTATGCTGAGTGTCTATCATTCCGATGGCATGGTGTGTATATGCTTGTATAGTATTGTAATATTGTGTGTGTGTATATATATATATATATATATATATATATATATATATATATATATATATATATATATTACACACACACACATATATGGTTGTTGCTAGGTTACGGAGACGCAGGCGAGACACAACGCTCAGATCTATCTGGCATCATGTTTTTTTTTATGTAATGTTCTGTTATTTTTTTTTATTTATTTGTCTAGTTAAATGTAATCACTCTTTATTTACGTTATTTTCGATAGTTTTTGTGTTATTCTTAGTCCTTTTTTTCCTGATTAACAAACTCGGCTGACACCGTCAACAACGTCAAGTTAACGTTAACGTAGCCTCCATTGGGCTGATGAGCTTGACTTGGCTAGCCTGCCTTGTGTCTCTAAAGTCCCTCATCCATCCGTGAATGATGCTGAACATCCAATGTCTGGACAAGGGCCTAATCTGCGAGAGATCTGCAGCTGCCACGACCACCGAGCTGCGTCTGACATGCGAGCTGCCATGCTAGCATCTACCGTTAGGTGCCTGGAGTCTGGGTTTGAGTGCTATGGAACTCTGATGACAGCGTCAATAACCATGAAACAACAGACTGTCGCTGCTAATAGGCAGGGTCACCCATCACGACTTCGGACTGTCTTGTTCTTCCAGTGCTCTCCAGACTGTCAGTGAATTCTCTGGGTTTGTCAGTTATAAAGAACTTTGTTGGCATTGCATCGGTTGTAAAGACACAGCTGTGTGCAGTTTTCACACAGGTCATCATTGCCCTTGAACATGTTTAGTCGGTTTGAAAATTGGACTAATTTAACATGATTGTTTTTATTTATTTATTTTCTTTTTTACTTTTTATTTGTTAATTTGTTTGTTGTCTGTCTTGTATGTCTTGGTGTCACAGGTACTCTGGCAACTACGCTGCTCCGTCTGGCATCTTTTGTGTTTGTTATTTTTTAAATGTATTTTTCATGTCTTGATGTCACAGGTACCCTGCCGAATACGCTGCTCCTTCCGGCATCTTTTGTCTTTTTGTTATGTGTCTTGTATGTGGAGCACTTTGGGTTGCACTCAGTGCATGTTAAATGAAAGTACAGTATAAATACTATTTATAAGTACTCCCTTATGTGTCCCGTTACATTTTCTTTCCAGCTCTTCTCTCCTAAAAACAATCCTACATCATGTTAGAAAGAGCATACCTGAGGAGTGCACTGTGAAGCCAGTTCTACATCAGATTTTATTTTTTGCCAGTTAAGCTACCTTCACAATCTAGCAGCTTAAAAAGTTACACTCAATGTACCACTTCTTCTTTTCTTAGAAGAAAAACGCCCTGCCAATAGGCTCAACATACTCCTTTTTGTCTCATGAACACTGTCCTATCGCATATTCCTGAGAGAGCCAACCTGAGGTATGTACTGGGAAGAAGTCCAAACTATCCAGGGCTTCTCTGGATCATGCAGAATTAAGATAACAGTGATCTACCCAGGTTAGAGTTTAAGCCCTGTCTTAAGGCTCAACAACATACCTCGGTAACTCACTAATGTCATCTCTCAGTGCACCCCTCTTGCCACATAGCACAGCGAACCTGTTGCATAAGCTGGTGTCAGACTTGTGTCAAGTTACATTGTAATATGATGCAAATGTAGACCTTCAAGTATAGACACTGATTAAGCCCACCTAAAAATTCAATCTCTAATTTGAAATGAGTCCTCCTTTAAATATAAAGTACTGGCATCATCAGAATCTCAAATGGTTAGTGTGGGTTTCAACAGGAGTCGCCATATCTCTTTCGCGAGTGACTTGGGGTGTTTCGGGCGGGCTTGATGTGATTTCTGCTGTGACTGGATCACGTGGGAGGTTCCACTTGTTCTCCGCTGGAGTTCAACCCTCTCGGAGAGGGATTTCACACAATGCGGCGCTGGCAGCGAGGCCATGCTGTGGGCTGCCGGGTTCAATAGCGCTTTTTAGCTGCCTCTGCACCGGATCAAGGGCACTCGGGCTCCGGTTACCATGGGGACAGTAAAGGAGGTAACCTGTTTCTGTTGACACACTCCTTAAACAAACTTCATACGTTGACAAGCTCATGGACTGTTTGTAGGAAGAGATGAGTGACAGTGGTGATTAGTCCAAATGTGTCGTTCAGAGCAATAGTCTGGTCCTTTTGTTTTGCTTTGCCTTGTCATTTCCATTCCCTATTGATCTTGGTCAATCATAACTATAATAACATGACACCCAGCACCTTTCATGATACCTAGTCTATGAACAAACTATAAAAAGTTACAATAATATTAGACTTTTTTCTTTTCTTACAGGCTACCCGCCTGAATATGGTAGGGATGAGGTTAGTGCTTTGTGTAAGTGGTGAGCATCATGTCCATATGTACACTACCTTTTACCTATTACATATACTTTGAACTGAACTGAACATGTTCTGAAAAGCTTCACATGACACCTCATGAGTGTGGCATGAAATACATGGCAGTGACATGCATGCACTGAGACCAGTACAAAAACTACAAGACAACATCACTATAAATGAATTCCTTTGGGCATGACATTATTGATCAAGTACATGTTTGTATCAAATGCAGCTCTCCACATAACATGCTATTCACCTGTAAACATGTCATTCCCTTGTAAATTGTGGGTCTTTGAAAGTGGCGGAACTCAAGGATTGTCGTGCCGACTGCCATGCATGCTCGGCCATAATAGTTTGGAAATAAATCAATATGTAACCAATGTAATATTTTCCCTAATGCAGTATTTGGATTGATATTTGTAAATAGTAGTAGGAGAAATGCTATATCTGTTTCTAATAAGTATGTTTGGTGGAACCACCATGATTTTATTAAATGCTTAAGGATGATGCAACAATAAATAAAACATGATAATGATCCCCCGAAGGAGATTATGGAAATTGCATCTTTGCAGGGATATATTGTAGACTAGTGAATTTTTCCCTGCCTATCTTGGGTGGGCTGGGTGTGTTGGGAACAGTGCAAGGGGTACTAATGCACCAAATCTCTGGATTAAAAATCCAGCTGATGAATTCCTGAGCATATTGATACTGCACTTCTGATGATTAAATGTCAATCCTCTGGTGGAACTTCTAAACAACCTATGAAATTTGCATTCATAAGTTGATGGTAGTCATGGCTTTACATTTTTAAAAGGTTCCGCTGCATTTTTGGTTTGGGTGGAGAGTGCATGGTTAAGGAGCCATGCCCTTCCAGCCCAGTGTAGTGTACGTGCTTGGTCAGTTTGAAGTGCCCATGCACTGTGTCTCCACTGCAAAGTAAGTAAGAGGTAAAGTGCTGTCAGGGTGAATATGGTCAGTGGCACTGAGTGAGATGGCCGTCCATAAACTTTTGTGTTCAAAAAGGTTACATGTCAAAGTAACATGAATATCAGCAGAGCTGTTGATGGAATGACATTAAAGACAATTGCACTATGCTGTAGACAGGGTCACCTTTGCTGCCCAGGATTCGTAGATGTTAAACACTTAGAAAGGTTTGCCTTTTTACGATTCACAGTAGTTCAGGAGTTAATTTACATGTATTTACAAAGTCCATAGGTGTCCCTGTGCACAAACCTTCAGTTGAACAGGTGCAGGTGAGGCAGGTAAGTATAACCCAAGAGTGAAAGATCAAAAATCACCGCACACTGATCACTGTAACTTAATATTTATTGTAGAACGAACAACGCGTTTCGCCTAGCGCTTCATCAGGTTCGCTCATGGTACAGAATAAATATTAAGTTACAGTGATTAGTGTGCGGTGATTTTTGATCTTTCACTCTTGGATTACATGTATTTACATCTACAACTCATGACCACATGAAATGAGGGAAAAATAGTTTCCTTACTTGAATTGGACACAATATGAAAGTGTGATCATCTTACAATATCCTCCTGAAATGGGGAGGAGGTGGGGTGAGTATAATCAATTGGCAATTAAAAATCACATCACTGAAAAATAAAAATGTGCATTAAAGGGAGGACATCGTGATGAGGTTCAGACTGAAGACAGGTTTTTAATTAAATTCAAATCACAGGAGGCATAATCAAAATGTTCAATGCTTTGTAGCCCTCTGACACCGCAGATAATTGGGCTACATAGCCAGTTGCAGAGAGTAGCAACGTAGTTCAAATTACTTTGAGATGATAATAAACACATCATCATTACACCACATAAGCACCGCTACATACATACTCCAACATGTACATATAGAAAAACTCCAAAATGTAACTTGACAGTGTTTTACTTTAAGTTACTGTGGATTGCATTATGTTGCATGTATCCTCAGATACTTTTTTCTCAAATCTCATCAAACACTTTCTATCCCTTTCTGTCTCATTTGAGCCTTTGTAATGTACCAGACGTCTCCACGCTGCACACCATAATGGCCATGGTTTTATTGCTGTGGTAGAAACACGGGACTCACAGCAGCCTTGGAACAGGAACTATAAAGAGGTGCTCGCCATTAAAACGCTGCTTAGACTACCCAATCGCCTGATAATAATGTTATCCGTTAACAAGTCTGCGTCTGTGCGGGGAATCGGCCAACAAAGTGGCAGACAGAGAATTTTGGAATATTCTGATTTATTAATTTATTGCTGTATCACGCCAAGAGAATAGTTCCTTGCAATCGTCAGGCTGAGGCCTGTGTTTTAGCACCCTCATTGGTAGCTTTCCTTTCAGTCACTGGTAGTGGCCCCAAGTGTGAAAACAGCTGGGCAGACCTGCCAACACTTTATGCTCATCAACACTTTCTTCCTCCTGTGTACAAACTGACGGTGTTCAACTATGCCTTTTCATGGTTGGTCTCAGTGATACACTTGAATTTCCATTCAGTTACCAGGATGCTATGCCAATTATGTTCAGCGAAGGGGAGAAAATGCAAGATGCAGCATCATTTAAAAAAAAAAGGATATTCCATTTATATCACAGCACAGTAACAGCCAGGCTTGATATCAAGCTCGGAAACTTTCAGCTGAGCAGTCAGAAGCCTGAACTCAAGAAGCTCCAGGGCACAGTCTGAAATGTACACTGGCTTTACAAGCATGGTGTCAGAAGTAGGATGATACATGGACACGAGCTATCAGAAGAATGTGTCAGGAAAGTCTGAGTGAGGCAATAAGTTCTGAAACGTAATGGGGTGGGGTGGGGTGGGTGTACAAGGTAGATTTTGTGATGACTCAGAAAGTCCAGGTCTTGGATTTTGAGTGTTGGATCCTTCAACACTCTGGGTATGGCTGACTCTACAGTATGTGCTGATGGGGTAATCCAGAGGTTGCAATGGCATATAATCCAAGTTAATCCAAGTTATTTTTAACTATTAAAAAATTACTATTTCTTCAAAACATCACTTTCTTAATCTTCCTGCTTGTGTCCAATTTCTATGGAAATGATTCATAGTCAGGCCCACCTTCTCAAACGTAGTGAAACCAGAAGAGTGGTTATAAGAAATAAATTACTCTGGGTCATCATTGTGACCTGTCTGCGTGAGAAGAGCAATAACTAATTGCACAAGGAATAAACAAATGAGAATTTCAATACTGCAATCTATAATGGAAATAATGTGGTGTTTGAAAAATACAGGAACAAAACAAATCTGGCAAATAATACCATTTCAACATTGTTTTTTTTGTAGTTGTTTTCAAAAAAAGGCCATGCTCTACCAAAACAAAAATATTAGATGAAACATGTAGAAACATCATAGCAACCAATTATTCCAGTGGACAAAGAATGACAGTAGATCACCAAGATGTGAACCGTGGGACCCACCAGAGTGAGCCTTTCATGTTACCTCACCTCCTCATCCCCCAAACCTCTCGTTCATCCTATCTCTTAGTGCTATGTGGGCCACATTTTTATGTTTCAATTTGATCGGGTTCACACAAGATGGAGTTCATCAAAGCGAAGTGCTGCCGAGAAATAACTCATGCACCCCATTAGCCGATAGTGTATTATGCATGGGCTGTGTGAGGACCGTGATAAAGTCTCCTGTTGGAAATTACTTTTGATAAAGGTCACATGGTTAAACACTTGCTGGATGCCTTGGCGCGGATTTAATTTACTATGCTGCTGTTTAGATTACGCGATCCTCAACATTTCAGGCACACATAAGCAAAATAGTAATGGCATCCTTAACTGACCGCTACATCAAAAAGCGTAACTCTTACGCAGTAATGTAAAGCGTCATCAGAGCTCTTTCATACTCTAGTATCATATGACCCCCCCACTCCCTGGCAGATGTAATATATTTTGCATATAAAATGTATGAGTTGGGTAGAAGTCGATTAATACAGAGATTCCCACAAATGGCTTCCCAGGTGGAGATCAAATTGTATCTGTATCTGTGCCCGTGTCCTGTGTGTGCAGTGTTTGAAAATACAGCCTCAGACCTACCATTGTGTTTTAACACAAGAACACATAACTATCATTATATTTCATATTAAGAGAACACACTGGAGTTAATCTGTAGGGGGGTAATTCATCTTAGTTAGTGTCAGATATCCAAATGGGTTAGACAAATGTCTAATGCATGGCAATGTTGCGAGTTTGTGTGTGTGTGTTTGTGTTTGTGTTTGTGTTTGTTAGTGTGTGTGTGTGTTTGTGTTTGTGTTTGTTAGTGTGTGTGTTTGTGTTTGTGTTTGTGTTTGTGTTTGTTAGTGTGTGTGTGTGTGTGTGTCTGTGTATGTTTCAATACGGTTACCTCATGCTCAATCTGCCTCATATTATAAGCTGAGCTCTGGGCCAATGAGGCTTCAATAAAGCCGTCTGACTCTCTCTTTGTTCTGACATGACAAATTGCCTCCTTTACCTTGTCTACTCTTAGGTAGAGCAGAGGGAGCAGGAGGGCCTGTGACTAGTATAAATCAGAAAACAAAACAAGTGTCAACTACTGTGTTTAAAGGCACACATTCATCTAAAACGGTAATAACATCTCATGTGTATTATGCTTCCATAGCATGTAATATTCACAAGGCCTTACATAAATACTTCAGAGCACCTCTGCAGACTTGTATATACTTATTATTTTATTGTTTTATTATTGTTATAAACTTGTTACAAACAAACAAACTAAAGAACACTCAGAAGACATCTGCAAAACCACACCCTCACAGTTAAAGCTCCACAGTGGCAAATATCACCATGTAGAGTAAATTTCTTTCAAACACTTACCAACTACTATTTTGTATGTGGAGAGTATATTGCAGGTCGATTCTACAATTAGCATGGAAAACTGAGAATGGAAGATAGTCAATAAATCATGCACTCACACAGTTGAAGTTTCATCAGCTTTGTCATTTTTTGTTCATAAATTTGAGGAATTTATTACTATCTATTCCTGCAGTATCAAACAATTGTGGGTAGTGAGTGCATTCTCCCTTACTGAATGTGTCTGTGTTTCAAGATTACTGCCATGGTCTCTTTAATGTGAGAAAATAAAGAGACAAATAATAAATAATAAACAATTTCTTAAAACATGCAGAATCTCCTCTCGCTTTCTGTCTGAGTAGAATGTCTACCTCACAATGAATAAAAACAAGATGTTATAGACATGCATTGGCGTGAACTATTCAGATGCATCCTCAGAACTTAGGGGCTCCACTATTACAGTATATCTTGGCTTATTTTGTTCAATATTTCACTTGAACTCTGTTAGACATGTCATGGTATATGATATATCGTCTCTTAAATCACCATAACACTCTGTGTTGAGTAAATCAGTGTCATATTACTATTATCAGGGACTTTTATGATGATTTCAACTCTCAAAGTGTCTGATGCTATGACAGCTTGTTAGCATGTGACGTAAGCTTTATGGCGTCTAAAATTCTGCAAGCTGTCATAAGAATCGATAATGACAACAAGGCGCTCATATTTTTGGGGTGTGACTGTCACATTGTAAATGACAGGAAATGGCATCATCCATGACATGTTTATGGCATGGTTTTGTCAGTCTTAAAGTGATGTGTTGCCAATCAAAACAGATAACAACAACAACAACAACAAAAACAACAACAACAACTACATATTTTAATATGGTAGCAGGTGATAGTGGGAATTTGTCTCACAGACACTAATGCAGACCCCAGCCATCCTGTGTTTCAAATGTCAAGCACAGCTCAAACATTTACTTACAATTACATATCTCCCTCTGTAATATTTATTTAGCTTAGTGATTTTGATTTGCCTTCTCTTGGAAAGTTAAACTGCAAAACTGGTTTTAGACTAGTAGTGTAGTTACTTATGTAAAGGACAACAGCAAGATAGTATCACTCACGTATAGCTCAGCTAGTGGGCTATGCAATGACTGATGTGACCCTGCCACACCACTTATCATTCTACTGACAGTTTTTTTTTTTTTTCAGAGCTCTTCTTACTTGCATGGCACAATACCTTTATCTTTCGACAGACATTTTCCACCAAAAGTTTTACAAGCCTTTGAATTCCTGAATGTTGATCGGGCCACACTTTATAAGTCATCTTGAATTTTGGCCACACTTCTAACACTCCAGTTGACTGTGACATAATCAACAGAGGGAATGTTTCCTGAGGTATCGTTGATGTTTGCTCCATTATTTACACTGCTTTTCATAATAATAAAAAGTGTAACTTCTTTTTTAATTATGGTTACCATAGTTACTTGTATATCTCTTAGGACTGGGTGGGAAGGATGAAACTACCTGACCATACTACAGGCATACACGATTCTAACTAAGAAATACGCATTCTCTCTCTCTCTCTCTCTCTCTCTCTCTCTCTCTATCACTCTATCTATCTCTTTCTCTTTCTCTTTGCCTTTGTCTCATGGGCCAACAACAATTCACAAAAGTAGCCAAGCAGAAAATAAACACCAAGGACAAGGTCCAAAAGAAGATCTTCTTAAATGAGAAGGCTGTATCTAATGTGGCCCCATGACATGCAGAGCTGATTCGGCTCGGTCGAGGGATAGTCATTATCTGTCAATTATCCCCTCCTCAAAGCTTGGCAGATTGCATGACTTACACACCATATCAAAGGTTATCGGACACATACACAATCACATCCCCAGTTCATCAAAAACACCAAAGCCTGGGCTTTGAACATTGACTTGTTTTCAAACATCCCCTTGATCTTCACTTTTCTCCTCCTCATCCTTGTTTTTTTCTGCAGCTTTCAAACCCCAGTTCCTGCTGTATTCATCTATTCCTTAGTCTTTATATTAGACATGAATAGTAAGCAGAATTGAACCTCAATAAACAATAGAAAAGTCTCGCAGAGTTATTCACTTCTTAGAGCTATGGATTTCTGACAGGAAAATGTATAAGCTATCTCATTAAAATGGCCTTGTGCAACCCTTTAGAAAGATCTGCATCTTTATTTTTAAGATGATTTACATGTCTCATTTGAAGACACTCACACTATTACACACAACATTACACTATTCTGTATTGTGCTGGGTAACACTTCCTTTGATGTTGGAACTGTGTAATGGTTTGAAATGATAAAGCTTGTGATGGTTTGCAGAATCCTTTCCAACACCCATGCACTGATAGCTCCAATGTCGAGTAACAACGAAATACATTTCACATGCCATTATGAGCATTTATTGGTAGGAACACATGCATAAGTAGGCATAACTTTGTTATTACCCAGTTATGACAATAATATATCAGAAGTGTGTAGGAGAACTGATATGCTGAATGTTTCAAATATGCTTTAAAATAGTAGTTCAGTGGATTAAAAGCTGCATTAGATGGCAGATGGCACGAAATTCCAGAAATAAGTAATGACCCAACAATTAGAATCTGGCAAGCAAAGGAATACTGCATAAAGTACATGCACAGGTACTATTCTTATTCCATCTTCTAAGCACTGATTATGAATGCATGAGAGTAACACATTTTCTATTCAATAGCCTTTACAAATGCACAAGTGATCACTTTCATCAGACTGTACATTGATATTCAAGAAAACCAAAAATAAAGGGAAAAAAAAACATGGGCCTTTCATTATTGTCTTAAAAATGCTGGCATTCTTGTTAATAGAGTAGTTCTGTGGATGTGGTTTGGGAACAATTTTTAGGTGCAGACACATGCTCTCCACAAGCAAACACTCTGCAGATGTCTATATCTATGTCTATGCAGTGTGTACAGAGACATGTGCATAACAAATTTTGTGCACTTAGCCTCAAAGCATACCGCTTCTGATCGGCTATGGCAACATTACAAGGACAAAACGCAGCAGAGCTGCAGTATAGCGTTTCTCCAAAGGGGGCTCCAAAACACCAATCTCAATAAAGCTGCTTAATTACGGCGAAAATCACATACAAACACTAAACTACATTTCTAACTCTGTTACACCCCCCTCCCCTAAATTTCACCAAATTCAAGCAGCAACCAAATAGTACTTCCAAAGGCAAAGAGTACACTACTTTCAAACACTAGACAGAGTCACCAATTACAGGACGGCCAACCAAAGAGGTATCCAATAAGGATGAAGTGGAAGAAGAGGAGTGCAAACTCTCACACAACCAACCACTGGCAGTAGGGCCTTATACACCCCACAAGACCATAAAGCCATAAACCATACATTCCATAAATTATCCACAAAGCTAATCAGAAAAACTAGATAAATAATAATATGTCATTAACTTTTATATTAGCATATAGTTTGTAAATAAACATTTAACATTCAAATGATGTGAGAAATAACTGTTAATTAGTGCCAAAAATATATTTAGTTAACTATTAACATATATTAATATAATATTAGTTAATATATTTGTTAAAACATTAACATACAGATTTTATGCAAACAACTAATATTTAATTAATGATGAAAAAATTATTAACTTGTGCCAAATAGATATTTTAGTAACAATTTACAAATATTAACAAAGGGTTAGGTAATTACTAGTTTGCTATTTATTATGGCACCTTATTTTGGAGTGTTACCTATATACTTATACTTACTTATACTTATGTGTGCGTGTACATGTTTATGTTTATGTGTGTGTGGGTGCTGCTAAGAAACTGGAAACCATGCATTTCCACTGAATTATTTTTGGAATCTGATCCCTTATCATACCTGTTCATTCTTACTCGTTGCTCGACTTATCGTGACTAAATTCAAGATGGCTGCAAACGCTAAACTTTGTGAAGATACTGTCTGTATAAATCGTCTTGTAAGTAAACTACCAGTGCTTTTTCAAAGTTCTCAATGTCTCGTTTTAAATGTCAGGGGCCTCGGAAGTCTACCAATGAAGTGTGGAGATACATTGAGCGTCGTAAATGGTGTAAAACAGTGATTTATTTGCATGGCTAGCCCGATGCCGAAGCACCACCATTGAAAAAGCTGTTGGTAGCATCGACTAACTAGCGCCAGATTTTGGAGTGCAGGGGACAAGCCGAGATGGGCTATGAGACATACGTTCACAGTCGGTATCATGTTTCAATACACTTTAGGTCAATATCACACCGGAATTCTCCTTTAAGAGCATCTTAAGAGCAGTGCACGTGCGTTTACGCTACGAGCATGTTCGGGAAACAGTCGGAAAAACCAAACGAACGATCGTAAGATGAATCGTAGAAAACCCTCTTAAGAGCGTGTCTCCGTCGTTATCGGGAAACTGGGCCCTGTGATGTTAGTGGGTTTCTTCACATGAACTGCTTGCTTCAAGTCCTTCAACAACATTTTTATTGGAAGAATGTCAAGGCTTGGCCCTTCCAAACAATTAAGTTCATGCTTCTGAGACCATTCTTTAGCAAACTTTCAGGTACAGTACCACTGAAAACCAGCACTTCCAAATTTGAACTCTCTTATGTCCAGTACCAGTTAATGTGGTGTAGTGAGTGATATTTTCATGGTAAGAATGACCCAGAACGCTCAATACATTTGGTCTGTGCTTGGTCAATTAAGTAATTTTCACATCATATTGGGTCATCTTTTGGTCAAAGCAGATGAGGGTAATTATTACATTATCTCCTCCACTGCCAGAGCATTCTCAGTATAGCAACCATACAATAACCTCAGCCATTCAAAAGCATAATTTCAATAGGTCAGAGCTGTGAAATGAAACCACACCGCTGCATTATTCAATTCTTCAATTGTTGCGGTGCATGTATTAGCCAGCACTGGGTTTTTCATAGTGGAAAAGGAGACCTTGTTAACCCACCCACTCACCACCCTTTTCTCCAATCTATCACACATCACATTACTATTAAGTTTTGTCTACTTTGTGATTGCCCATCAGACCACTGTGTCCAGCTGCTCAAATAAACTGTATGGACCCATTGGAGCCCAATTAAATACTTGTGCCCTTCAGCAACACATAAAAGGCACAGCAGATACCATCCAGGCCAACTATTGATTCAGAAGGGGTTGAAAACCACCACGAGTCAACCTGGATGACAGAAATCAATGTACAACATCAAAAGATTTCACTTTTCATTTATTCTTTCTTTAAAAAAAAAAGTTGTGAACTAGTTTGAACATGGTTGATTTGCTGGTTGATTGAGATCTGACCCCTGACACCACTACTGTGAATAAATGAGACGCTTTTTGAATTTGACCTCCATAGTACAACTACAAAAGAGCGTTAAAGTAGTGGCAGCATTTGTGTCACATAGCTTAGCAGCCATGACTTTTTCTTAAAAGTTACAATGCAGACAACAACCCCCTACAACCTATTTTGAAAAGGCACAACTGGTATCCTTTGTTATACACTAAATAAGGCTTAAGGAATAATGTAAACCTGGAAAGTGTGAAGTAATAAAGACCGATTTGTGAAAAAGTGAATATTCAACATGCTAAGGATGCTGCCAAACATATATTTTTGTCATCACTTAGTCTATTGACCACCCACATTTGTCTTTCCTTATAAAAAAAAGGGGGCTGTCCGGCACATCTTGAAATGAAAACAAAAAGGAAAGCTGACTAATCAGTAAGATGACAACACTGACATACTGGGCCAAATGAAGATCACAGCACAAAAGCTGTGCTTGCTCTGCATCCTTGAGAGTTCCCCTTATTGTTCCAAAGAAGTAAAGTGTTGACAGGTGGCATTTTTATCGTCCCAATATGGCTGCTTGACTGTTGGCTGGTTCCTCAATCGCCTGCCCAGGCCTTTGATGACCAAGGAGTATCCTAATTGTTAGACGTGCCTGTGTTACAACATTTGAACAGGTCACGGAACAATTAAATGTTCGCTGAAGGAGTTTTTGACACTCTTCAGTGTGCTGCCATGGGAGACTCTTTGGTTATATTTTGTGCTTGACCTTTATGTTTACTTGGTAATGGACTTGTCACTGCTGGATTAAACTTTGCTTGATAGTGGTGCTCAAGGACAAGGACCTCTTCCTTACTGACTAGAAAAGGGGAACCAAACCCATTATTTCTAACCTCTCTCTCTCTCTCTCTTTCTCTCACCTCCCGGCTGGAGCACTCCTTGGTGCGCGGTGGGAGCTGTGTGGATTCCCATTGTGTTTAGTGCTGCCAGATGGCTTCGAGCACACAGGGGCAGCGACTCTTCACGTTTACATAGCTCATCTTCTTTTGTGGCTTGATCTGCTTGTTTAAATGCGCTGGGGTGTGAATGGCAAAATGTGTGTGGAACACAGAAACATCTGGATACCTCCACTATAACGTCGCTGTAATACCAATTGAATAGCGTACTTTCTATCCAACTGTGTGTTAAGTCTATAACCTCAGCCTTTTCTATCTGCCCCTTCCCTGAACCAGGAGATAGTCACAGCCTCCGTCTTACCAAGAACATTTACCTATGCTACCTATTATTATCTTTGCTGCATTTACACATCCTTGCGATCGGTACATGAGGGAGGAGAGAATACATTATGTGCATTAAGCACAGATATGCAAAGGCATGCTTTTTTAAATAATGCACGAAGGGGCTCCTCCAGTGGAAACAGAAAATAATGGGTGGCATAAACATGTTGGGAGGGCCATAAATCATAAATATGACTATGCTGGGTAACAAAATGGCCGGGGTATGAAAAATGAAGGTCCAGAAGGTGAGCGAAAACCTCATTTTATGGGCGAGGGGAGTACAAGCTGTTTAGGAATGTAATTATTGACTGTCATTGGGATTATATTTCCTGTAAGATTCCCTATAAAAGAACTGAATGTGTTTATTCGTCTATTTTATGTATGACTGTATGAATTTGAATGGCATTAGGTTTATGGTTTGAATATTTAAAGTTCAGGTACCTGGAATTGAATCTGAAACAACACTTACATTTGTATACGCTTCCATGGCAACATTTTGCCTGTTTGGACATTCAGTCAAATGTTCAAAATAGACACAAGTGCATATCCTCAGTCTCTTTCTCAGTAGCATTCACACAAGTTCAGTATGGTATAGCTTGCTTCAGGCCTTCCTGTTTGTCAGGGATTATGTATGAAAGATTTTTCTTTTTCAGGTGAGACTTTTACATAAAAGTTAGCGTCTTAGCTTTTTGCTTACTTTTATGTACGATCCCTCCCCCAGCCCGGTCTGAATGTAAACATTCTTCCTTGTACATCTGAGCACAGTTGGGCTGCATTGGTGCCACAATAATGTATACATACAAAGAATATTCATGAACGAAATATCCGCTTGTTTCATAATTGACTTGGCATGCATGTCCCTCACGCCAGCTCTCCTTGTCATATTTCACAAACTACGACTTAATATACCCATGAATATGTAGATGTCCGGAAGGTTAACGCCCATGACTCGACTGCATTTCACAGCGAAATGGAACAGTCCCATGTTAAGCTCTCTTTAGCATCATGGCATTCCTCTAAAAGTGGGAGCGCTGGCAGACGAGTGGAACTAATGCTTTTATCTCCCACTGTTTGTTTCTGCTACAGCGGTTAAGTCAATATTGCTCACAAGCACCTGAAAACCACAGGCGGAGGAGGCGGGGAGGGTGGAATGAGGGTTTGGGGGGAGCTGTGGTGGCGGAGGTTGGGAAGGAGGGAGGTGTTTCGGCTGGGCTTTGATAGCAGGTATTGCTTCGGCTTCGGTCTTTATTCCGTAGTCTTTGACGGCACACAACTCAATCTGCAAGTGAACAAGAGGGGACAGGACATTGCTCTCTTCTTCGTTCTCTATTTCCCGCTCTCTTGTCATTCCTACACGGGTGCCCATTCAGTCGGCCAAGAGCGACCTGTTATCAGGGCAGCCATGCCTCCCCGACATAGTGCCACATCCAATCTGCTCTCAGAGGAAAGCTCTTTTATGGACTTCAAGTAGCATGGAGGTCTCTCTATTTCCTTTTTAAGTCTCTCTCTCTCTCTCTCTCTCTCACACACACACTCACTCACCTACATGCCGTATATTTGTTGACTTTCAGCACTTTCCTAACTTTTCCACTTTTCTAACTTTCTTAGAGAAAGAAAGAACTTTCATTCTTCTATGCACCTTGAAGGAGGTCGTGTCTGATGTTCTATTCTTCCAGAGAAAGACTTTACTATTTGCTAAATAAAAACTTTGTTTGTTTTTTCACCTTAATACAAAGGAATACCCTTCCTAGTTATTGGAGAAAAGTCATTTTACACTACTTTCTCAGCTGCAGAGGATAATACTAGGGGCTCTTGACACAAATATGTCTCCAAACCTTACATTCCACAAGTTGTATCTATTTACTGACCATGTAGCATTTTTCTTCAGAAACATGCTAACTTTAGTTTTGTTTTTACTTTATTTTTCAATAAAGTTGAATCTAATCTAATCTAATCTAATGTTTCTTTAGACATGAATTATACACATATGCAACTCATTAAACGAAACACAGGTGTTGCCAAATGCGGAGAGCCTCTGTTTGGCAGCAAAACTCCTCATCTTCCATAACTTTTAACAAACACACAAACCAAACTCGAAACAAATGCCTAACCCAGAGATATTGTGATGAAAACACCTAATTTTTTGCTTTTTAATTTGTAACTAGATGGCGCTATACATGAAATAAGTGGTAATGGGATGGGTTGACATGCCCCCTTAAGACCAACATACAAAAAAAAGGTGGACCTCCTAGGCCCTACGGTTCTCGAGATATTCACAGAAAACTGTCTCCGGCCACCTACAGGCCAGTTGGTGTATAGTAACATAAATTAATTTATTGTGTGGCCCCCATGTACGAATTCCACGAAACTTGGCGTGCATTCAGAGGGTGTCATAATGATCCTACACTTCCAATTTCGTGCAGTTTTGACTATGTTAGGTCACAGATACCTGCGATTACAACACCTCATTTTTACTTTTTTGTGTTTAACTAGGTGGCGCTATACATGAAATAAGTGGTTATGAAATGGGTTGACATGGCCCCTTGAGATCAACATACAAAAGAAAATGGTCCTCCTAAACCTTACGGTTCTTGAGATATTCACAGAAAACTGTGTCTGCCCTACCCTCCTTTCGGGGGGTGCAGTCCAGCGGGGGGGCTACAGATCAAAACAGAAAACGATGGTTCCATGCTATCCATATGGGGTTACATGCCCACCAAGTTTCGTCTACCCCGGTCTTTCAGTGTCCCGAGAATCCTTGACGGAAATTTGGACATGCGAAAAAGAAAAAAAAAGAAAAATCTGACTAAACCTATATGACCGCCGCTTCGCTGCGCGGCGGTCATAATAAATACAAAATGTATTAACACTCTCAAAGAGTGTCAAATAGCTGCAAAAAATAGCCACTCTCCACTATATAGCTGTAAATTAAAAGATAGCCCCCCCTTTTGCTTGTGTGTGGCTTTGTGACCCTGAGGGCTTTGGCTTTTGTGTGCTGTGTGTGAGACACATCTGGGGATGTGCAGTTGGAGGCTACAGTAGCTCACTTTGAGGTTGAGGAAGAAAAGCACGACCATCTTGTGTTTCTCTCCCTTGGGTGGTGGAACACCTCAGTGGTACTCAAAACATCCCCCCTTTCCCCATCGTTCCCCTTCTCTCTCTTTCTCTATCTCTCTCTCTCTCCCAACACCACATCAAAGAGCTCTGATCACACGGACACATTCTCCTTTCTTTTGAATTTCTTTCTAAGATGGATATCACAGAGAAGAAGGCAGAGCAAATTACGTTCGGAAGTGGAGGTGAGATAGGGGGAGAGAGAGACAGACAGACACAGACAGACAAACATGGAGAGAGAGAGAGAGAGAGAGAGAGAGAGAGAGAGAGGAGAGAGGTAGATTGCAATAGTGAAACAAAGATGGAGGAATGTTATGCTGGGATTTCAGTCTCCCTTACTGACAAACAAAGGGGCGACATAGTGTGCAGAATAAATATAATGCAACACTAACAACAATGATAATAGTAGTAAGTTGCCAAGAAAGACAACGCACCCCCCACCCACCCACACACACACACACACAATGAATGCGAGTAGTTTATGATTTGGATGAGGCCCAAACAAAAGCTGATGAAGCCACAAGACAATCAGCCATTTCTCTTTAGGGCGCCCATTAAAACACCATATTGCTGGATGAGTCAGTGGCTGCTCTCATTCCTCTCCAGCAGGGAGGCATCAAAGCATTGATTCAGTGCCGACATTAGCCACATTTTAATTATTGAGCTTTAATGTTGGAGAGAAAACTCTCTGTTATTTTGCCATTTTCATTGTTGAGAGTTAAAAGATGTGAGCGGAACAATACATGATAAAACCAAGCGGGTGGCTCTGTTGTCCAAAACAGTGATTTGTTGAAATGTGCCAAATAGGAACGGTTACCTTTTGTATTAAGGGAAGAACATTTGGCTGGCCTTTTAAACAGTGTTCATTCATATTATTGCACATGGATTAGAGTCTGTTATTGCAGTTAGATCATTTCAGAAAGTGCATGATAAGAGATGAGTGAATGAAGAGTGTACCTGTCAAAGATTCAAGAATCATTTGAGGCCAAGATGAGATCAAGAGATCAAACCCAAACAAGCTTTTAAATGATGACAACCAACATGACACTATAGAAATCCTTATGATAGCATTGGGCCTGTCTAAATTTGAGTTCAAAATGTGTCTTGGGTGATCAGATCTCAAATGGAGAGCCAAGGCATATCACTGTTTACATCTGTCCATCATGTGTCTCCCAGGCACAGCCTGAGACATTGCTGACTACTGCTGTTCAGATTTCATCGCTGCCTACTCCACTTCCATTAAAAGTAGTCAGATATGTTTCAAACCACCTCAGCAAGTGGTTTGAGTGGTCAGATCAAAATGTGTCTTGGTGGTCATTTAGCACGGTCCACTTGTGATTTGATAAATTTCAAAATCCCACTGCTCCAGATCAAACCTACAGATACTCATGAGTAACATATTTCAAAAATCCACTGAAAAATACCACATAGTGAAACTACTAAGTCTAAGAAGCATGGTATGTTTAATGCATATTCCAGTGCAGATTAATGATTATCTATTAACCAACCAGTTATTAGTATCATAATCCAAAGGATTACCAGATGACTTTATCATAATCACTTTATGAGCGCTGTTCCAGTAGGCCTAAGGGCCAAATATTTTAATTAATTGAGGGAAAAAAATTAATATAAAGACTTCACTGATGAAACATCACTGACTCTTGTGCTTGCAGTAAATGTAATTTACATTTTTCCATTAAACATATCATTAGAGAAAGGAGAAGACAGGCTACATTGTATACTTTGATAGTGTCTTGCCTTGGCATGCTTTTTATGAAATTGGACACAGATTCCTCAGATGCAGACAGTATTTCACTGTGGCGGTCTCGAGACTGTTTGACAAATTGAAATCCTGAACTCTGTAGTAATGCATTCTCTCCCTGATCTATGTTTTGCTTCTACCAAGCCCACATGTTACATTCTGTTTCCCCTTTCCCAAGCGAGACATTTCTCAGTTCGACCTAAGGTTTGTTACAAAGTATCACAACAATATTTTTATTTTTAATGGAAGGTAAAGATATCACACTGGTTGTCATCCATCAGTATTGCACACAGAAGGCAAACAGACAAAAAATGTGCACTTTGATTATATTTTATTGACCTTTATTTCACATCCCATCTCTTGTTCAAAGGGTACATTTTTACGATGCACTGTGTCAGTGCCTCTGACACCAGGACTGGTCAAAGCATATAGTTTTCAGCTGCACAAACCATGGTGACTTGTCATTTTTTCGGTCAATAGACATGGGTGTCAAACATTAGCTCGTAAGTGTCTCCATTAGCGAGCTGCTGATGCATAGCGGCAGGTTATTAGACGAACGCAAAAATGCCGCGCGCCATTAGGATTGTGATTCATTCATGAGCTCAGGATTGATTTCATCTCGCTGTCACCGTGCCAGTGAAACAAACAGCCAAATGTCCTTCACTCAATTAAACCATTTTGAGCCAAGTTCACGGAGGGTGGGGAGCTAGCGTCACGGAAGATCTAAAAAGACATCTCCAAGTTCACTGAGGCATCTCTCTCTTTCTTTGTCTCTCTCTCTCTCCATCTCTCTCAGACGTAGGAGGGAGAGAAAGAGAGACAGAGGGAGTGAGAGTGAGAACGAGTGGGAGACAGAGAGAGACAGAGAAAGAGAGAGGGAGAAGCAGTTGCTTTTGACTGTGATATATGACAATGCCCCATGAGGATCTATCCGGTGTAATTGTGTTTAAGATTGTGTGGCCTCCCACACCTTTAAATTTGCTCTGAGATTCAATAAGCAGAGTGTTTCTTCCTTACCTGTGAGATGCTTCACTCCTGTCACGCACGCTTGACAGGAAACAGATAGATTATAGGGGTTTTCGTGACAGAGGAGGCCCTGGACCATGCTGATTGCAAAGCAATATAGGGTAGTGCAGTGTGCTGTGCAGAATGGAATTGGCAGCTTAGTTACAAAAGATGTTCTCTTCAGCCCATTGAGGTTTTTGTGTGGGAGCGCACACAATGCTTGGGAGTGTACACACCCACACACACACACACACACACACACACACACACACACACACATACATATATATTTATGCACACACACACACAAACAGACACACAGAGGCACGCACACACACACAGAGTCATGCATGCGCATACATACACATAATGAAAAGATATCCCTAAATTCTTTGTTGATGTGGTGAAATTAAACCATTACAATACCATGACACACACAGCAAACTGCTGTTTTTTGTAAGGACATGCAAAGAAGATATCACGCCTAAATCAAGCAAGCATCTTTTGTGACTAGTCTAAGAACTTTATTGTACAATACACATAAAATGCCTTAATCCTATTTTTATTTTGTATACCTCCTATTTTCTGTTTTCTGCCAAAAACGACGCAGCATTCTCCTGCCCCCAACAGCGCAACAAATGGGACTGTCCCTTAATTATGACCGCCGCGCAGCGAAGCGCATATAGGTTTAGTCAGATTTTTTTTTTTTTTTTCTTTTCGCTGAATTGGACCCCCCGAAAGGAGGGTAGGGCAGACACAGTTTTCTGTGAATATCTCGAAAACCGTAGGGTTTAGGAGGACCATTTTTTTTTTGTATGTTGATCTCAAGGGGCCATGTCAACCCATTCCATAACCACTCATTTCATGTATAGCGCCACCTAGTTAAACACAAAAAAGTAAAATGAGGTGGTGTAATTGAAGGTATCTGTGACCTAACATAGTCAAGACTGCACGAAATTGGAAGTGTAGGATCATTATGACACCCTCTGTATGCACGCCAAGTTTTGTGGAATTCCGTTCATGGGGGCCACACAATAAATTAATTTATGTTACTATACACCAACTGGCCTGTAGGTGGCCGGAGACAGTTTTCTGTGAATATCTCGAGAACCGTAGGGCCTAGGAGGTCCACCTTTTTTTGTATGTTGGTCTTAAGGGGCATGTCAACCCATCCCATTACCACTTATTTCATGTATAGCGCCACCTAGTTAAAAATTAAAAAGCAAAAATTAGGTGTTTTCATCTCAATATCTCTGGCTGACAAGGTCAAAACTGCACGAAATTAAAAGTGTAGGATCATTATGACACCCTCTGAATGCATGCCAAGTTTTGTGTACTTTCGTTCATGGGGGCCTTACAATAAAATAATTTATGTGTACATTTAGTGACGTACACCAACAAGGATTCCCGACACTGAAAGACCGGGGTACACAAAACTTGGTGAGCATGTACCCCACATGGATAGCATGGAACCGTCATTTTTCGTTTTCATCTGCAGCCCCCGCTGGACTGGACCCCCGAAAGGAGGGTAGGGCAGACACAGTTCTCTGTGAATCTTTTATGGTATGTTGGTCTCAAGGGCCCACATCAACCTGGCTCATAATCACTCATTTGTGATTTGCCCCGGTAAAAATGAAAATCAGTAGGATTAAAAAGAAAGCCAAAATAAATATTCATCATCATCATCATGGCTGCATTTTCAGTATTGGCGAAGAAGTAGTCGTTTGTCCACTAGATGGCGATCGTTGCAGTGAGACGTAATTTTGTTGGAAGTTAAAAGTGGGTTGGAAAAACAATGGACGCTTCATACAAGGACTGTAATTTACCGCAGCGAACATCTAATAAGGATAGGACGATGTTCACATGAAGTGTAATTCTCATTTCTTCTTGAAGCCAAAATAAATCTGAGGATGTTTATCGGACATGCTTGGTTTTACTGCAGGTACGTTAATCTTGTAATATCAATAAGGACCTAGGTAATGTTATCGTTAAGCGTTGGTTGAGTGATGGAGGCATTTGATTTATTGCATTTGTAGAAAACTATAAATGCGGGTTATACCAAGCAAATGTATAGCAGCACTGTTTGTATCTTTCGACTGTCATTTATTGCACGTGCTACAAAATCATTCTGTGCAATGGAAGATTTACCAACGCTACACCGGGTCTGATACAGTTTTGCCTATACATGCGTGAGACTGAGACGCCTGTTTATTTAGTTTTAAGTGCGTGCAGGGTGTGAGAGGGGAATCGATGTGCTTTGATTACAGCTTGGTAGTTGTAGTCTGTGAAATTAAAAAGCACGCGATGTGAAGTATCCAAACAATGACACCTTCATTTCATTATGGCTGCTTTAGCAAAACACCTTAAGCTACTGTGTAGTGGGTCCCATTTAGAAGTGGCTACTTCATTCAAGGCTTTCCTTGACTCATGGAGCTGCGTGAATGTTATTACAACTTTTCGCCACGATATGACAGTTTAAGTCCGCTTGATACTGTAAGGTAAGCCATTGGTTTCAAAGGAGATTTTATTTGTGTCGTTAGCATAGCCTATTGACAATTTATGTTGTCAATAGGCCTACCTTATAATCCTACCTGTAGCTTAGGGAAGCTAACAAAATTCTATTAGGATCTAGTTTGTTAGTTACCGTTTTGTCATAACTCCCTGATGCATTTTTGCATTTAGAATAGCCAGAGCGTGTATATCTCAATCGGAAAATTAAACAATATCGGGTGCCTATGGACTAGGCTGGGTGAACCCAGCCTGATCTGCCCGCTATTTATTTTTTGATTTCTTAAAAGATTGAGCTTGGTCTGATGAAAGCCAGACTAGCCATGGACCTCAGTTAAACAATGCAAGGGAACATGAATCAGCCTATATTTGCACTAACAATAATGGACAAAAGCTCTTCAACTTTGGCCCGTTAAAATGTGTATGAACAGTCTAGCGACGCATTTCATCAAGGCCAATTTGGACATGTCAGTTATTTGCACCTCTGGTTAGATGTAAAACAGCATTTTGTTTCAGACTAGGCTACTGTTACTTAATTTGTGCATTAACAATAACGTTTCAGACTACTGTTACTTAATTTGTGCATTGACAATAAAGTATTACATGAACTAAAGATGACTAAAATCTTATGTAGAAGAAGAAACATTCACAAAAAATCCATCCATCCAAAAATGACCTTTTTTTTTTTTATAGCTGTTGAAAACGGCATGGAACTGACAGAGATGTTTTTGTTTATAAATACATAAAAAATAAATAAATAAATAACATTATGCTGATACCTTTTGCTTTTCCCAAATACAATGTAGCCTACAGGTGTAAGTGACCTTTCATCAATCCAGTTGCAATGGATGAACTGTGATGAACTGCCCTACTTGTGATTGTTTAGAGATTTTAAAGGTTTTATAACAATTCTACATCTTCTTTGGCTATTCTACAATCTATTCACCTTTTCAGCACCAGTAGGGTACTTTCTGTGCAACCAACACACACACTCAGGCATGCCAAACAAGCATACACAAAAGTTTCAAGAGTGGGGGATGGAGTAAAATATGGAGACAAATTGAAGTGTGATTTATTTTCGCAGAACGGATGTACAGGACTGAGCGGCGGTCATATTTTGTACCGCTATGCGGTACATCTAGTTACCCCCAAATCTGCTGAAAACTCATTTCACCATGGTTTTTACTGTATGTGTGTGTGTGTGTGTGTGTGTGTGTGTGTGTGTGTGTGTGTGTGTGTGTGTGTGTGTGTGTGTGCCATTTCTGATTTCTGTGCTTGTCTGTTTGTGTGAGACTTTTGTAGGTGTGTGTTTGTGTATGTACTGTAGTATGTGTGTGTGTGTGTGTACATGCATGCTTGTTAAAAGCGGAGGAGGTCGTCACAGTAATTTTTCACTTGCCTTGCCTTGCAGCATTGCACAGGCGGGTGAACAATTACATCTATTGTCATGCATAAAATTGAACACGCTGCATATTAACTGCAAGTCAATCTGAGCTTGCTGACAAAATGAAGTCACAGATTGTGGTGATGGAAGTTTGTAACCTTTATATTGACAAAAACACAATCCATTACTATCATTTCCTGTCCTTGTCACTTTGTGTATATTTTTTAGTTTGTTTATTTAGTTTACTGACTCCAACAGGTAAAACAGTTCTAATGGATCCACAAAGCTGTAGCCTTGGGGAGGCAGCGTAATTCACTTGGGGAGGCAGCTTAATTCACTTGGGGAGGCAGCTTAAGTCACCTTCCAGCCTCCACCACCATTTGAGGCCAACCTGAGAACTTCTACACTGAACAACCTCAGATGTAATTGTTACCTAACCTCTTTCACGGCTTGCAGGAAAGGGTGACAAGCGCTTTCTTAATGACGTTGCGTGCCGAGACAAGAAAGCACTCACACGTGGGTGCATTTGTAATTATGACCGCCGCGCAGCGAAGCGGCGGTCATATACTGTAGGTTTAGTCAGATTTTTTTTTTTTTTTTTCGTATGTCCAAATTTCCGTCAAGGATTCCCGGGACACTGAAAGACCGGGGTAGACGAAACTTGGTGGGCATGTAACCCCATATGGATAGCATGGAACCATCATTTTTCGTTTTGATCTGTAGTCCCCCCGCTGGACTGCACCCCCCGAAAGGAGGGTAGGGCAGACACAGTTTTCTGTGAATATCTCGAGAAGGTTTAGGAGGACCATTTTTTTTGTATGTTGATCTCAAGGGGCCATGTCAACCCATTCCATAACCACTCATTTCATGTATAGCGCCACCTAGTTAAACACAAAAAAGTAAAATGAGTTGTAATCGCAGGTATCTGTGACCTAACATAGTCAAAACTGCACGAAATTGGAAGTGTAGGATCATTATGACACCCTCTGAATGCACACCAAGTTTCGTGGAATTCCGTTCATGGGGGGCCACACAATAAATTAATTTATGTTACTATACACCAACTGGTCTGTAGGTGGCCGGAGACAGTTTTCTGTGAATATCTCGAGAACCGTAGGGCCTAGGAGGTCCACCTTTTTTTTGTATGTTGGTCTTAAGGGGGCATGTCAACCCATCCCATTACCACTTATTTCATGTATAGCGCCACCTAGTTAAAAATTAAAAAGCAAAAAATTAGGTCAATTCTCATCTCAATATCTCTGGCTGACATGGTCCAAACTGCACAAAATTGAAAGTGTAGGATCAATATGACAACCTCCGAATGCATGCCAAGTTTTGTGAACTTCCGTTCATGGGGGGCCTTACAATAAAATAATTTCTGTGTACATTTAGTGACCGTACACCAACAAGGATTCCCGGGACACTGAAAGACCGGGGTACACGAAACTTAGTGGGCATGTAACCCCACATGGATAGCATGGAACCATCGGTTTTTGTTTTGATCTGTACACACACACACACACACACACACACATAAACATAAACATGTACACGCACACATGCACACAATTCAAGAATTTCTCAGAATTATGAACAGGCAAGATGGGGGTGGGGTTGTATAAAATGAATTTTACATGTGAAATCTATGAACTAATTATGTTTTGGTACTTGTTGTCTAGCAGATACCAGTGAGAATTGAGTGTGGATAATGCAATTTAGTGAGACAGTTAGAATTATATAGGCCTTTCAGCGTGATTTATTTTTGTGGAAAAAATGTGCTGGACTGGGCGGCGGTCATATTTTGTACCGCTCTGCGGTACATCTAGTTTGCATTCAGTTGGTCTACCACGCCTACTCCTGCTGTTTTACAGAAATAGCCATGATTCCCCATTCCAAAAAGGACAACTTTACTTCATTTTTAGTCTATATCAAAAGCGGTTGTTGACTTTGTGTGAATGACTATTTTCCACATCTTTTTATTCCAACCGTGGGCACTTTGGAGCAGAAACGAGAACATGCACACATCCTGAATTACTTACACCTGGCTTGACATAATCGCTCCTACTCATCCTGGATTGGCATTAGTGAAACGAGTTGAGCTAGGAAGACCAGACAACGCTATGTCAAACCTCGCTTTATCACTTATCTTGGATGTCTTAATTCTGCCTTTGTGAAATACCCCTCACGTGACGTGATAGACGAGGCACTGTTGTTCATCGGTCCATCATTGTACAAAGCCCGCCAAAACAATTTGATTGGTTTGGCCAGAGTTGCATCTCAATGTCCAGACCTCAAAGTCCAGACCTCAAATGTTGTGATCGGGGCTAAGTTCGGGCTGGCTTTCCAGGCTAATGGTCCATATGGTTAACAACTGGTTTTCATAATTCCAAACTTTCATATTTGGCCCAGGAGATTGAGGTTAAGAGCAGGGTGAATCATTCATTCTGATACCACATGCTAGTTCTTTCATACATAATTAGCTTGATACAGTATAATACAGTGACCATTCAACGATCTAAGTGCAGCAGGTGCTCCGCTGGGGGGGAGGAGTGGTGGGAGTGATGGAAGTTAGGACAATTCTAATGGCCCAGCACTGACAGCCCAAAATAATAATAATATTAGGGAGTCCTAGAATTATTGTCTGTCATAGGGCCCAAATTTTCTAGCAGCAGTCCTGAAGTGCAGACCATACATTCTCCTGAGTTTCGATGTACTGTATTGGTCAGGGAGGTGGAGGTTGCAAATGTAGTGGATCAGTCATTCTGGAGCAACATGCTAATGCCTTTCTACATCATTAACTTTGCATGCCCCTGTGACCATGTGACAATCTAAGTACACACTACCACCAGAACATTGTAGAAGCATGTCCAAAACACCCAGTGCACATATTCCTGATCTTTCATATTTGGCCAGGGAGGTGGAGGTTGTGTGAGGAGTGGATCATTCATAGTGGAACAGCACGCTAATGCCTCCTCGTGTGATTAGCCTGGCGTAGCTCAGCCCCTTGCCCGTTTGCCCTTTCCCATTGATTAATGAGTGTAATTTAAATACTCCCCGGAATCGATAGGTACACCTATCCGCTTGGCCGCTGTTACCAGGGGGGTGAGAGATAAATGGAGACTGGGTACATCCTTTGTCTCCTTGTCTCCTTGTCTCACATGAACTACACGTGCACCTGCAAAGAGCACGAGACGAGGGCGAGAGACAAGAGATTGATCCAAGTGACGGCCGCACCGCTGGCTATGCTACAGCTGTGAACCTGGACATCCCTTGGAGGACCCTTTGGCTTTGAACACTATCACACATACACATGTGCACACACACACACACACACACACACACACACAAATACACACATACATACACACACACACACACACACAAACATACACACACACACACACATACACACACACACACACACACACACACACACACACAAAACATACACACACATACATACACAGGTAAATTTGAATGCTTTGTGTCAGTGCTCAACTGCTTGGCCCCATCGTTTGTTTGCCATTGACCCCAGGAGGCTGGAGACACTGTCGACATGTCACCTGTCATGTTTGCAGGTTCCCCTCCACACGCTGGACAAAACGGAGAGACGGTCACCCTGTCACACCAGGTCCACTGCTCTACCCATTGCTGTCACACCGGATTCTTATCATGTGAGCTTTAAAGCCACAGTGTGTCACTTCACACCTGTCTCAGCTCTGTCCAAAGGACGAAAGGTTAGATGTCCCTCTGTAAAACGACTAATTTAGCTTTCGAAAAAAAAAGGAAAACAGCTTTGTTTTGGTGACACTCCCACACTTTGTTGCTTTTATCAACCCCCTTCGGAACCAATGCACTGCCACACACATGTGCATGTGTGTGTGAGTGTGTGTGAGTGTGTGGTGTGTGTGTGTGTGTGTGAGGGGGTTTGTTTGTTTCTTCTGTTGAAATCGAATTGGAAGTTGGAGGGGGGGAAAGAGAGATTACTTGTAGAGCGGGTTTGTTTTGTCGCGATGCGCTGGCGGTATGAAAATCGAACATATGGTGTCACTGGTATGGGAAAGGTTAATCTTCACATACAGTGAGTGGGCTGGAAGGGGAGGAAGATGGACTCAGGAGTGCGCAGCCGGCCATTTGTCATCCTAAGCCACCGGCTGGACAAAAGCAAGTAGGCTCCTTGATCCGGCTAAATTAACTGTCAACATAAATGTGGTGGAGAGTATTGAGTATAGAAAGAAAAACATCTGGAAAGACGAAGCGTTTTCTTTTTTAGCCATATCCAATGATGAGCCTTTATGTTTTCAAATTCACAAGGACTATGTTTCTCATTGACTAAATAATGTAATGCATTTTTAACTGCCACATACAGCTAAGAACATCTCTCTTACATACACAAACACTCACAAAACACGTTCCTTCAGATCCACACACAAACACACTCACACTCATGAATATGGATGTGCTGTCATCAGAGAGGAGCAGTAGGTATGATACACTGTGCTGCTCATGGAAATCTTAAACAGATGGACTAGCTGGCATGACATACTTGGCAGAGCATCTGTGGACAAAGAACTCTTCTGCATGCTTGGTCTCTTTTCAACCGATATACCTCATGTAGTGGCCAGACAAACAGCGGTGCTTTTCTTTTCCCCAAGCACAACTACTTTATGTATCTGACCGATTACATGAGCAGGAGGTTAAATCTTCTACCTTGTTAATATCCTCTAATGCAAAGCATAGCACTTCAGCATTACCATGTAAATTAAGTGTAATGGCACACTCATTGCTTGAAAGGTTTACATTGATGTTTTGCCCTAAAATACTCAGCTTTACGAGTGTTTGTTCACTCTCTGTAAGAAACCCATGATAGACTATAATTAGAGGTGAAGTTGATAACCATATCAATCTAGTCTCAATACACACTGAAAAAAGACTGTGTTGCAGATTTTCTGCATCAGTATTGCTTGTAATAATTTTGCGCACATTCAGAGAACAGCAGTTTATATTAATGTGTGGAGCATCTTTGATATTTCAGTCATGTTGCCTTCATTTTTCTGCCAAAGGCAAGAAGTATTTCTTTCCACTTTTTGACGATTTACTCAGGCACCATGCATTCTTGAAGCAGACAGGAACTGAGAATTGTTAAAGGTATTGAGTGGTAGCCTACTGTTCCACATCATGGTCAGCAAACCGATCTGTATGCAACACAAGGCTTTTTAATCTTGGTGAAGCTGTTACCCTCAGAAAGCAGACAGTGTTAATTAAAAGGAGTTTCACAGAAGGTGGTCAAAGATGGAGGCACGGTAAGAAAAAAAAAATGCAGACAATTTGTTTTTTTTACTTATTTCATTCTTTTGTATGAATGAGATTATATCAGTTTACAGGAAATGGTACATACAGTATCACACATCTCTCTGCTGCTTACCTTAATAAAGTGTTGTTGTTGGTGAAGGACTACATCTATGCTATAAACACCTCATTGCCATAAGTCAACTGAAAATACTGTAGACATGAAACCAAAGCACACAAGAAACATTTCACTGAAAACAAACTTTCTAGGTGTGCTTGTGTGATATGTTCCCTCTGAGGAACAACACATCTTATCCACTGGAGGTGAAGATCTAAAAAAAATAATTAAAAACTAAACATCAATAATAAAAAAACACAGTGAATGAGCATGAAAACCGTGGAAACGAATCCTTACTACTAAGGGTACTCAGAAAAGCACATACCTCCACCATGCCTCACTAGTCCCTTTTAATGGCAACGTTAGCAGAAGCCGCTGAGTTGGATCTGCTGCAACACTGTTCCCATCCCACCTTTCCAGCTACTTCACTGGAAATCTGGTCAATAGTGTTTGTGTAGTCCTGCTAATAAACAAACAAGCCAACCAACAAACAAATTGACACAAAGGAAAACATAACCTCCTTAGTGAAGGTAATGAAGACATGACTGAAACCCTTAAATGCAGACAAATTATATCATACGTTAAATCCAAGCAAATGCACATCTCTTGTGAATTGAAGATATTCTATGGACAGAGTGAATAGATTAGATCAGATAGTTACAAAAATATGTTACAAAAATTTGTTAAAATAGTGCCGCAATTTTTGAACATGTCTGTATGGCATAATGGGGCATGACAGGATAGATTACAGGGAGCTATTCCCAAGGCTGCCTCATATTTGATCCTGTTCTTTCCCTCCGTCTGTAGCGAAAGGTTCACAAAATTGCAAAAAGGTCACATATTGTTTAGCTCCAGAAATATGTGCCAAGCCAGATGCTGCCGTTGCTGATTCTAGAGCCAGTTGAGGCCGACACTGGCGCACACCAGGGTCAGATCCATTTCTGACTCGCCCGCCGAGCACAAAGCACGGGAATTCTGGCCCAAGAGCCAGCTAACATTTCTGTATAACTGCTGATAAAAACCCATATAGTGACCTTGATGGTTGTCTAGGCAGAAGTAAATTCACTTAGTGTGTGTGTGTGTGTGTGTGTGTGTGTGTGTGTATGTGTGTGTGTGTGTGTGTGTGTATGTGTTTAAGAGAGGGAAAGGGGGACAGTTAAGTCAGTAGAAACGGTTGAGTGGGTCTCAAGTTCTATGCAGCAGTCTCATAAAAATGGATAAATTGTGTGGTGCTTGGGACTATGCTGTTCAAAGCAGAAAGGGAGATGGAACACACACACACACACACACACACACACACACACACACATGCAGTGTACCTTAACTGCATGATAGTTACGACATATATGTGGGTGAGTAAAGCATATAGAATCCATTACTGTCCATTTGCAATTTCCAGTCAAAGCAACTGTGCTCACATCAGCAACATTTGTTACCCCTTTAACATCCAGTAAAATGTTATTGTTGTGTGTGCTACCTTGGCAAGGCCAAACATAGATATGGAGAAATAAATCAGGTCTGGATTCAGTACTGAAAGAGATAGTGAGTGTTAAATTGCCTCTCTCTACTTGGGGATGCAGATAACGGACGAGGAGAGTTAGGAAGGTTCGTCTCATTAAGAAGTATGTTCTAGAAATCACGCTTGCCTGTTTGTTTGAAGTCTCCGTTGTCTCTGTCTCCCTCCTCTCTCTCTCTCTCTCTCTTTCTCTTTTTATCAGACATTTTTTACTCTCTTCTTTCTCTGAACATCTTGCTCATGTTGTCTGTGCAGAAGAGACCACCCAAAGGTTCTGATGATCAGTGTAACACACAAGCAGGCTATGCTGAATTCTCTCTCTCTTCTTCCTTTACTCCCATATCCCATCTTCCCCCTCCCTCCTTCCCTCTCTCTCTCTCTTTCTCTCTCACTCTCTCACACACACACACACACACACACACACACACACACACACACACACAGACACACACACACACACACACAGACACACAAAACCGTCCAGTGAGAGATGAGAAGGGGGGAGAGATAATTAGGGCTTTCGGAGAGTTGCTGGTGGAAGGCAGCCGTGCTGAGATAGCTCGTCAGAGAGTAGACCTGCCTCAGCCTCAGCCTCCAACTCACTAAAATAAAAGAGTAAGGCGGCATCCCGCAGCAGCATACTGTACCAGCAGAGTGAGAGTGGGATGACCCGGCCGTAATTTATACCCTCATTCATTTCTCTAAAACATGAAGAACATGAAAAGATGGAGAGAATATTTTTTGTTACTTTTTTGTTCAAAGGTTTTTTTGTTAATCTACACAAGAATGGCTATATTCACCTTCTAATAAATATTTTGAAGGGTTCGCTGAGTGCTGTTTAATGCATGCAATGCTTCTCAAGCTGCTCTCCTTCAAGGCTTTCACTGCCTCTCAGAGACAGACGTGCTATAATCTCATTAAATGCACTCAAGTCACTAAAACAGATACTCCATAGATACTTGTGTTGATAATCACCAATTCATTGAAATAAGTGGATTTACTATTGCAATGTTTTATTAGACAAAATGTGCGCATTTTTCTGTTCTTCATTTCTGTGAAATTCACATTTCACAAGGATGAAAAAAAACAAATAAACAAAAAAAAACAATACACTATACAGCTCATGAGCCTGGAATGCCAAAATATATGACCATTACAGATATGAAAGAGCTGCTTGACTTGCCTGAGGACGGTGGCCCCTTCTTTGAAGTTTAATCATTAAGCCAAGAACCCTTCAAAAGACATCTCCCGCAACGCCCGTCTTCGAGAAAAGAAAAATATTAGTCTTCTACTCTTGCACAGTAAAACATGTGGATTTGCATGCCGGGTTGTCTGAGGTGATTGCACTCATCAGACGACAGAGATTGGAATCCTTCAGTTCACTGAAGCAAGCCTGTGTGAGATTACAAGCCCCCCCCCCCCCACAGGCTGGCCATGATCATTTAAAGCTCATTTCGGCAGGTCAGGAACACCCAAGTGCATTAGAGGCCTGAGTGTCTGTCACTGCCACCCCATGTAGGTCACTTTGATTGCATCAGATGTGCAGCCTGAAGCTGTGGAAGCCGGTGGACAAGTCCAGAGAATGGATGTAGAGGCTCCACTCTGAGCTTGTTGGATTAATACTGAGGGATTCATCATGTTGTTCTATCACTGGACAGCACCTTGTGGTGATTAATGAGTGTACCATATTGAAGACTACACTAAATTGTCTTGGGCAAAACAATAAAATGGCCGCCCAACTGTACTGGAAGAGATTGAGGAAAAGAAAGCTGTTGCACATAAAGCTATCACAATTACACTGAAGTTATCTTGCTGGTAGCTGTGCGAATCAGATTGTCAATGCATCACATGAAAGTGCACTTCTGTTGCCCTTGTGATGAATGCAGTGTGCAGTTTTTATTATTATTTATTTATTATTCACAGTGAACTATCAGCATTCAAATTGAGGCAATTTGGTTGATAATTTGTGTGTCAACAAGAGCTGTTTACAAAAGTCAATGAAACTGACCTGAGAGCTGACTAAATGCAAAGGTATGCTTAAAAATGTTCCCCATTTAGTCAATAGAGGGCCAAGGGGGGATTCTGTCAGAGGCGTAGCTTAAATGAAACACATGTTGAGCACATCTAACAATTGCTGTCAATATAAAAAAAACAGTCTTTTGATAATGCCCTGGCATAAAAATGCTTAATGAACATGTTGCCTTTAGCCATCCTGGCGGGACATTCCTGCGCGTTAATTAGCATGGTAGGCCTATTCCAATGCAAATTTCTGAAACAGATCCAGGGAGCTGAATAGGACTCACCTCAATTATGTATGAGTTTGCTTAGATATCCATCCAGATTTGTAACCACTTCGCCAGAACATTAAATGCGGGTGCATCCGCTAATAGTTTCTCTCCCGTCGGTGTTCTCTTGACACCTCTTCTTCGCTTTGTGTCAAATTTTAAATCGTGCCTTTTCCCAATTCACTGATTTTAATGTTCTTTTCTCTCAATTCCCATTGTGTCATGTAATATATTCTCTTGATTAGGGCCCTGGATGAGAGCCAAAGGTCCAACCTCTAGCCAATTCCCTATCTGAACATGTGGCAATTCCTAGGCAATGTGGTAAATCTTCATCTTTGCTACCACTATGGATTCTCTTATACAGCACCGCTGTTTATAAATGTTTAGGCATGCTGCCAATCACTAAATATCAACAGGTGATGATGGCAGACATAATTAAAATTTACAAGAGCCTTATGAGATTATAAGAACACTAAAATGTCATTGAGAGCTCCATATCATGATTTCACACAGCATAGCTAATCTTTTTTCCCTCCATGAGGCCCTAAATACTTTATTTGCAGGCCTCTAAACTTCTGTGAATGCCACCAATAAAGCCTTGGCTCCCAGGACCAAATTATAGTGTGAGCTCTCGTGGCATCTACTCGGCTTCTTTTCCAGACTGATGACTAGCTTAAGGTCACACAATCCAATGAAGGGATCCCATTATTCTTTAGCCACTAATGATATCTCTCTGGGATGAAACCAGGGGAAGGTCCTGTCTTTTAAGCAAAATGTATGTGCTTGTTGTATGTACCAAATTAATTAGGCATGATTATTGGAATCACACACACTCATATAAGCTCTTCAAAAATAATAGACTTGAATTTGTCCGTTTGTGAAGTTAGTGATCCATACTCATTTTTGGAGTCTTTAAAAAGAGGAAGAACTGAAAGATGAGAGAGAGAGCTGAAATGATGCGCCGGATGGAGAAAAGATGAAGGGAGGCATGGAGAGGGAGAGATAACAACTTGCCGTCAAATCTAATGGAATTGATCACTGCGTGCCATGATTCGAGTGTTTTTTTTAATACGGACTTTAATGACTTGCATTAGCAAATTCCTAATCCCATTCCACTCACACAAGTTGAGGTAAGGAGGGGGTCTTTTGTTGACAGTAATGTGGTGGTAATGGGCGAAACTGCCCAGGCAGACTGTTCTTAGGCAATGTGACAGGAGCGATATCGCAACTGTGGGTGTGCCAATCTAATGTGACTGTGTCAGCAGTATTCCTCCCACCCAGTGCAAATTTGAATAAAACCACTGACAACGCATCACCGCCCATTTCAACTTTATCTAACTGCTGCCTTCATTGTGCACCAGTCACCTCATGCTAATTAAATTTGTTCTGGCCCACCCCTTCAAGTGAACTTGAGCAACACCCCCCCTCCACCCCACCCCCCGACACACACACACACACACACACACACACACACACACCGCCCACCCCACCCCCCCTCCGACGCACACACACACACACACACACACAGCCCACGATTCCACCAGTTCAAAAAGGCCGAACTTTGCTCAAGTCACCTGCCATTTCCACTCTCAGGACAGAGTGCAGGGGATGAAGTCCTTCCCATGTTTTGCTGTTTTTGATGCAGCACCCGCTGGTCAGGGCAGTCCATCAAAGGGTGGTGACCTTACTCCATCTCTCATCTGTCACCTGGTGGCTGAAGTGCTCAGGGTGATCTATCTGTCACTCAGGTGTTTCCCCTGACAAATGTGATCACTGGACTCATGGAGGGCATGTATTGTGTGTCAGGTACCACTATTTCCAGGTCAGCTATTTGATGTACTGCATATCAACGTGCCCACTATTTTGGTTATGTTATTTTTTGAAAAGCTACACTTTTAGATTCTCTTAACTGAAATGTATTGCTATTTGTTACAATAAATGGTTAACTACTCCAGTTGTCATAATGTTTAAAACAGGAGCTTTATTGATATTACCGTATATGCTAGTTAGGTCCGGTAGTCCTGTTTATTCATTTCTGATTGGACGAACGGCATTCCAGCAGGGCCGTAGTCACCATAGACATTGAGGGGACGTGCCACTACCCCCAATATTCAAATATGACCAAAATGTCCCCCCCAATATACGGACATAGAAAAATAAAGAAAGAAAAAAACACTACAGGAAACCAACAAGCACCACCATCTGAAATGTAATCAAACGTAAATAACGCACAAATTAGTGACACCCCTGAATGGTTTGACCTGGTGGTTTTCCGTTTTTCTAGGGTGACCTGATTGTATCCTCTTTTTGGTTTGTGAAAAAGAGGACATATGAGAAAAAACTGCCTCAAAAGGCTATTTTGAACTTATTTGTGAACGACAGGGAAAAACGCAATGCAATTTCGCTGTAAACACGTTTGAGGCTCTAGAATAAAAAAAATCTGGACGATTTGTAAGGTCTCAAGGAGGACATGTCCTGGAAAAAGACCACATCTGGTCACCCTAGTTTCGTTAGTGGCGTGTGCTATCAAAAGCTTCCATTTACTGCACCCTATCCTTGATTACTGTAGCCTACTAGCTCCGCTTTAACCCTCTCTGACCCTACTGCGGTGAGGTAGGGCTGGCAACAAAATCGCAAAAGCTCACAATTCTCACAAAACTTGTTGGAAAGGTGTAGCACAGGCTAAGGAAATCCCATACATTTTTGGAGCCAATCAGACTCAAAGGGAACTTTGAAACATTTTCCATATTGTAACCTATTCTCGCAATGATAGCGAAAGTGAAAAGTTTTATTTTAAATGATGAATTTGTGCAAGCCTGTGTCATTCATTGATATTCATATGTCTTACAACATAAATAATGCATTCATATGCAGTACTAATGCCAGGAATTATCCTGTTTATCGGCCTCTTAGAAATGGTTGTTGCATCTTGCATATTATTTAGATGCGCTCTCGATCGCGCATCCATGCAGGCAAAATGTAGAGTTTTGAGTTAAATACGTTCTCACTTTGCTGCGGATCATCTCGTACAGGTCGTGTAATGTGCAGTAGCCTATAAGGGTAAATCGCGCTGATTTGAAGTTACCTATAATAACTACCAGTGAGCCGCAGTCTCCTGCGCTGCGCTTCAGCTTCACTTCACTACAAGGCATATGAAGTGCGTCCAAATTCATCCATTCTTCTCTGTTGAACTCCTCGAGTAGGCTACTCATCACACATGTGTCACATGAAAGAGCCTTTTCTCAGCTTTAAAACGGTGCTATAGCCACTATTTGCTGTGATAAACAGTTCGCGAGAAAAATTAACTTCAAGAGATTTAATAATTATTCTCTGTGCCCATCTCCACATCCATTTGTCTCGGTGGAATATCGTAGGCCTACACACTCTTCACGCAACACATGACAACCCATATATCAGAATAAACAGCAGACCTTACCGAACACAAAGGTGTAATGCATTCCCGTGTATAGTTAGCTGTTCCAGAGTAGGCTAATCCGGGTTTGAAATAAATTGTAGAAAAATTCAACATGGTCTTTCAGCTTTAAGCATTTCTTAAAACTGAGCTGTGCTTACATCGCCTAGATATCTGTAAATATTAGAATCAGAGAATATACAGGCAGCTTATGGTTAAGAGTTATCAATGTAGCCTTAATGATTCTTTTCACAATATGCTAAGCATGCATGTATTTAAGTTTCTTAAAACTGAGCTGTGCTTAAATGGGTCAATGCATGATTTCATAACAGAACAAATAGAAAATAAATGTTAAATATAGCCTACATATGTATGGGTCAATGCATGATTTCATAACAGACCAAATAGAAAATAAATGTTAAATATAGCCTACATATGTATACATATTAAAATCAGATTATGTGCTACACAGTATAGATCAAGTTGGACAGTAGCACATTTTAATCATGGGTAGTTGGACAGTAGCACATTTTAATCATTTTATATATCTATAGTGGCTGGTGAAAGAGTTGAGTGGCTTTTCCTTTTTTTTTTGGGGGGGTAGTGGGTAGTGTCCCCACCAAAGCTCAGACCAAACCTACGCCCTTGACTGTCGGTGATAGACAGTAGTCATCATTTAAAGGGTTTTTTTTAACAAATCTTCCGTGGAAGAATGCCTCAGGACCCCTCTATCTGGAGGGGGGTGAGGGACATCTGTGCCCAGGGGTTCATAATCCATCCATGCCATGCCTATGTCCATCAAAAGTTTGGAATACCCTAATTGACTGACTTAACTAACGACTTGTTTGTGATTTTGAATAATATTTTTTTTGCATGGTAGGAAATTTATTGAAATTCTGTTTGGAGGTCCCTCAGACCCCACCACAGATTTGGTCCCCCCAATGTTGACATCATGACTACGCCCTTGCATTCCAGAGTGGGGATATTCCAGGATTCAGACTATTCACTCCTAGTAATCGCTCTGACATGAGGGCTGCGATTTCATAACTCTACTGCGTGAGCAATTGGAGTAAATGGAGTAGGGGGAATGTTCAGATTAGCATGTAGCATTGTGTGCACAAGCACATATAGCTTCTCTCACCGAACTTGGCTTTCGAGTGATATGCTGCGTTGCTTGGCAACAGGAGACGCCAAAAGATTGGACATATTTTTTTTGGGTGGAGGATGAACGAACAAAAAGCAAAACAAACAATACAAAAGACAATTTAACTTTTTAAAACTTGATTAGTTGGTAGTTTTACTGTTGTACAAAAGCAATATGGTAGTTGTGATCATGGGGTGGGTATACCCTTATAAACCCCACTCATGCCATATTGATTAAATAACTAATGCAGTTATAGTGCTAAATGAGATGTATTGTGTGCACCCTAAATCATTAAGCATTAGCTGACATAAAAAATGGCCCCTACCTTCAGTTAGTATCACAAGTTATGGTTAATGAATTAAATAAATGTGGGAATTTCTATGTTTGTTTTTCCAGGGATATTTATGAATTGATTCTCCATTGCATTAATCAGTGTAACTGTGCATGTTGATAATCTAACCTTGGGTTATGTTTCTTTTTATGCATGTGCTTACGCTTACCTCTGTAGAGTTCAGTAGTTCTGCAGATTAAAAACAAGACTGCTTTGAAAGCCCAATATAATTATGCTTAAACTACCAACATAAACAGCACATTTGTTTTTATTTTAGCATCCCTATTTTATATTATGAATTCATTTTGTACACAAGCACACTGTGACTGACAGGGTTTCAACCAAATTAGGTGACACCCTCCATTGCCTCCTCCCTCTTCCCTCAACAATGACACAGAAATAGTCCCAAGAGGAGTATCATACAAGTCCACTCCTGTGTAGTTTGTGCGCGCGTGTGTGTGTGTGTGTGTGTGTCTTTTTGTGTGAGTGAGTGTAATCACAAAACAGGTTTTGGGCATACTTAGTTCTATTTGTGCTTTTGTTTGGACAATAATTGCATAGTTTTGCATTCCATTATCTAGCCAGATGGGGCCCATCTGAAAGGCTCCAGCAAAGAACTCATTTGTGTAATATTCCAATGCAATGCTCAGATGAATTTTTGAGAAAAAGGCCTATTAACAGTACAATTAAGCTGCCATAGTAAACGTGCTAATCAGCGATTGCCCTCCCTTAGTCATACTGTATATTCCATTTGAGATGCCAATTAGAATACATACATTACATTATAATTTTTGTCAGGACACTCTGTGATGGCAACATAACAAATCATGGCGAACAGAGCGGCCCTAGTGATCAGTTTAACCTGACAATGCAAAATAAATAAGTGCAGGATTTGCACAAGCATGTCAATCAAGCGCAGTCTGAAATCAGACTGAATTGAACTGATATACGGATCAGCAAGTTATATGGCAAGGCATTTCCATCCACTTGTCTACTCTCATGCTTTCATTATGTGGGAATTAATGCAAAGCAGTTCAGTCAGAAGAACTTGACATCTTGATGGTACGCCGCACTCTAGCAGAGTAAGAGACTGTCTTCTCACATCTCATATTGCACTGAGACCCAGGGAAGCCTAATGGCTTTTGACTTCTCACGACTCTCTTCCGTACTTTTTTATTCTCGTTGTTGTTCTTGTTCTTGCACTTGAGATGTCAACCATTACTCTCTCTCTCTCTCTCTTTCTCTCTCTCTCTCTCACTCTGTTCCTGAAAAGACTAATCCAGCAGTGGTTTTGTCTTGCGTGAGTGCAAAGGAAAGTTTTAGTGCCTCACTGAAAATAAATCTAGGTGAGCTGTTTTTTTATTAGTATTATCATTTAATGCAAATGCTTGTATCAGCCCCCACCACATTGACTGGACTAGGCAGGAGTTGTTTTGTCCAGTGAAGGGCCTGATGGTTAGCAAACCATGCTTTTGGCCTGATACACTCATCCACTCCAGGGGAGTATGAGTCTGCAACCTGCCCAGTCTTTTTTTTTTTCAAAACCTCAAAGGCCAGAGGATCCATGCCCAGCCAAGCTATTTGCCCAAACCACAGACATGTGTTCATAAAAACAATATTTTCCATTATTTCTCCCTTCAAACCATAACACCTTTGTCTAATTTTTCAAACTGATTTCTTGCAGGCATGGTGGACGCTTGGCGTGTATTATATATTGTCCCATGCAATTGTGTATAAATGTTAAGAATTTGTGTAGCATTATTCAAACCGCACACAGCTTCCCTTTCTGCTCTCTGTTTGTGTAGAGGATTAAAGTGTACTCATGCACACCTCACCCTCTCTACCTGGCCCCTCATAAAGTAAACAACATGGCTTGGGGCGAGACAATGTACGCCTCTAGTGGTTATGCCAGAGCACAATAGCAGAGGAGCAGTTCGGCAAGGTTTCCTATTCAAACTGAACACTTGATGTGTGCATGCTTAACTGCTATGGTTGTCAGGAAGTGTCTCTGCACACTGCGATGTCAGGCCAAGCCTTTGAAGTGTACAAAAGACAGCCTCAGCATTCTGGCTAAGGTTTGGCTGAGGTTGTTTTTTTTTCTGTTATGTTTTTCTGTTATGTTCTGCATAAACATTGAACATTGATTCTTTTTATTCTTCCTCTTCTTCATCATCATCTTCTTTTTCATGGGGTCCTTTATTTTGACACTTTTTTGCTGATGGCACATGCTATACAGATCCAGCCTGATGTTGCAGATGTACAGATGGCACCATGGAGTACATGCATGGGGCCTTGGGGCATTCTGTCTTCCCTCTCAAAAGGGAGCACTTCATTATGTGGGTAGTTTTAGAGCTGGGAACGGTTGGTAGTTAATGTGGCTATCACTTACGCAGGCATAATTAACAGGCGAAAATAACATGGTTAATCAACCACTGTATAATCACTATGACAGTTCTATGTGGGGTGTACAGTGTTGCTGCTTGCATGTATAACTCAGTCTAGGGCATACACACTTTGTTTCCTGTGCCTAATAGCGACACGTATAAGGAAAAAGCATTTGTCAAAAGACCTTGGAGCCCTTTAGGGCATAGTGCACGTGGCCGTTGGGCAGCATGGGGGAAAGATGGATAGTTATGGCACAGCGTGACACAAAGGACAGCTGAGTTTCCACATTCCATCATCTTTCCCCTAAACTTCCATTAAAGGTGCCATGTGTAATGTCCGCCAAAAAATCAATTCATACTCCACATTCCATAAAAAGATGGGGCAGTATACCTCCAGAAAGTGTGTTGGTCTACCCTAGAGTAACAACCGACACACGTGTATTGCAGTTTGGCTGGCGGTTATGTTGCCCGCATACCGCCTCCCATGGCCGAAACTGGTATTATGACACCTGTCGGGCTGTGGCTAGTAATTTAGCATACTAATTCAGGTTGATATCTCTGCAGCACTATACCTTGTCATTTTTTCAATGACACCATCGCCCTTATTTCTTCTCATTCTTTTGATGCGTGTAGCTCATTTTTTGGATATTTTTACTTCAATTCTTACACATGGCACCTTTAAGAGTAGTTTGTAAATATTAGGTTGGTGAGGGAGAAACCATGATTATTGACAATTTATAAGTTATGTGAAATACCAACAGATCAATGACATGTAACTTTTGCATTGACTAATATTGAGTGATGTGGCTGTTGCGTAAACACATCATGAATGATAGTTGATAGTCATTTAATCCTTGCTGTGGTGGAACTATTTATTCAGCTTTATGTAAGATAACTGTTAGGTGTGGTAGTGTTAAATGACTAGTTGGTTACTTAATTTTAGTGCATCATCCTCATTTAGCTGATTTGACTGCTGACACACGCAATGTCAATTGGGTATATACTGAAACCCTATTGTCAGACAATAAACACAACTGTGTTTCCCCTGTATCTGTCATTGTTCATTCAGCCAATGTTTCAGACAACTGAATGCCAGAAACATTTACATACAGTACTTAAAATAAAAAATAAAATAAAAACTCAGCTTTCACACATGTGTTAACCTGAAGGGTAAGTCCCTCATGAATTCCAACACTGGAAAATCAGTAATAAAAAATACTGTATCTATTTATTATTATTTTTTTAATTTCACGTCTAGCTGTCGTGACTTGCTTGGATTAGTTCGATATCACTTGGCTACAGCCTGCTTCGATTGCCTAAAGTAAACCAAATAATTCAGCATGAGGGACATCATTACATGGACAGGTAATGTGTGTCGGGGCATTAATTGAAAACCGTCCTGGCCATCCTCACAGTGAGACGACCACCAAGGGGACAGTACAATATTTCACCTCCAGCAATTTTTGTTCCGCATTTCCATGCACTGTATAATGAAGAGGCTAGTCTGATATGTGGAAAGGAGAGGGGGGAAGGGTGTGTGTGAGAGAAAAGTTTTAATATAAGTACTCAACTTTTTCCCCAATGGTGTCTGTGTGTGTGGTTGTGTGTGTGTGTGTGTGTGTGTGTGTGTGTGTGTGTGTGTGTGTGTGTGTAAGACAAACAATACTGAGGAAAAGTTTGAACACAAACAATCAGTGAAAGTCTCTCTATGTGACTTTGATAAATATTTGGATTATTGTAGAATTCATTCTTTTAGATGCTCTCTGTAAATGTTGTCTTGTATAAAGATAGCGTACAGCTTTATTTAATTGTAATATTCTTTGATTGGAAGTGTTGCTTTGTTTGTCTTGTTCTTTGATGGGAAGTGTTGCTTTGTTTGACTATTTCAGTCTGGAAAATTTAACCTGAAAAACACTTCAATATGTGAGAATGTTGACATGGTTTCTACAAGTGGAATAACAACATTGGCAAAGAATCTTACATAAAAACCAGCTTTTCGCAAAAATATTTTTATAATGGATTTACGATATTGTTTATCTTAAGGGAAATTGATTATATAATCGAATAAGCTTAAAACTAAAAGTCCAAAGTAAACTAAATGTCATAAGCTTAAATGAAGATATAGGTGGTCTCGATTTTACATTATGAACAGACAGAGCCCAAAGATGCATTGTAATAATGAAGAGGAGGAAGATGATGATGATGATGGTGATAAGGAAGAAGATGGTGCTGCTGCAGATGATGGTAGTGATGGCATGTGCAAGCAGGTGCATGACAGGAGGGAGAGGAAAGGTTTCCTGGGCCTAGTGAAGGAGACAGTGAGCTCCAGAGTCAAGAAAAACACAAGAGGTTTGTTTCCATTCCAGACCGCTGACAGGAACTCAACAGCAAGCCAGTGTTTTCTTTCTTGTTTCTCTACAAGGCCAGGTGAGCTCTTTCATCGAGACTCAAAGAGATTTCTTCTTCCCGAGGGTTACATGTTATCAACTGTTAGCAGTCCCTAAAAAGGGAACTGGTAGTGTGGTGTGTCTTTAGTTCTTTGCATAGCTTAAGGGGGCAGGGCTATAATTAATGCTTTGTTTATAACCCCACCTAACACACACACACACACACACACACACACACACACACACCATCCTCATCCCAACACCTCTAACCTAGTTTATATATTTCAGCTAGTTCTCTCTCTCTCTCTCTCTCTCTCTCTCTCTCTCTCTCTCTCTCAAACACACACACACACACACATGCAAACACACACACACACACACACACACACACACACACACACACACAAATACACACATAAGCACACACACCAGGGAAAAAAAAACACAAATCTGGGCAAATACAATGTTCTGCCATCCAAACACAATGGTGGGCTTTTTTCCCCTCTCCTTTTCATTTGGACTCTTTATCTCCTCAATCCCCCCATCATTTAAACCCTGGTGTGCACAGTAGGCACTGTTCACTTTGCCCCCCCCCCCCCTCCCCTTAACACACACACACACACACACACACACACACACACACGCGCACACACACACACACACACACACACACACACACACACACACACTCCATACCAACCCCCTTTTAAAAGCTCAAAGAGTGTGAAACAGTTTTATCACTTGTGCTGACTCTGATAGTCTGGGCCTCTTCATCAGACAGACCCTCAGCCATATGCCAGAGCTAAATAAAATAAAGGCGCAGAGTTACATAATGATAAGGATTACTTTTAAGGGTTATGAGCCAAAACACGAGGATAGTGGGTTTTTTGCCTCTCTCAGTGAGATGCTGTTTAGGATAGTCTGGCCTATAGGGAAGTGGAGGACACTAAGCTAAAGGGTAACAAGGGCTGCTTCTTGTATCCTGGCAACCAGCGTCAGTGGTATAACTGTCGATGCAGAATACACCCCTCTCCCCTCGTAAAGTGGACAATGCAGAGAGAAGAGTCCCTAGTGTTTAATGAGTACAGAGCAGGACACAAGAGGAAGGCAAAAAACGATTTGCTGATAGGAACAAATACTGTATATAACTTTAAATACAATATGAGTCAGTGATCTTTACTGTGTATGCATGCAAAATGAGGCGTATAGTTTAGGCTTCTAAGATATAAGCAAATGTTGTTGGCATATGCTGACTCAGTATTTGCATTGGTATCAGGGATATGGTACGATTCAGATATTTTTAACAAATGTAAAAAGATATCTCTGATTTGCTAGGGTTGTGGTGCAGTGTTGGAGACTGTCATTGTTCCCCCAAGATTAACACATTTATTTGATATGAGTGATATATATCGTCAACGTGCTAATTACCAACCATTTTGTTCAAAAATTCTAAAACAACAATGTTTTTTAATACTTCAAATAACATTTGTTAAATTAACCTTACATTTTTCAGTAGCCATAGATGTATAGATTTGAACAAAATCTAGTTTGGTTCTTACTAGGGGTTTTACTGCCTGAAATATCCGATTTTGTTTACCACGCTCAGTTTAGTGCTGGGCTGGTGGGTACTTATTCCCAACCTTTCTCACTGCACATCTAGCCCGAGAATTCTCGTCGTCGCAATTCAAAATTCCACTGGAGCTCCAAGCAGATTTGTACACGCAGCCTTACAACACTGTTTACAGCTCTTCGAGTCACAGTAAAATGTAATTGTTGGTACATAGCTAATTTAGATAAACTTATGGTGTGGGTGCTTGTGTTTCTTTAATCCGCCGTCTTGGTTTGTATAGAAATGAATATTAAGTGACACATACACGTAAGAGGTTGGACATAGGCTACGTGACGGTTGGTCACTGAGTCAAACTGACATTGATTATTTAATAGTTTACACAAACTTAGCACACACTGAATTCAAACAGAAAGTTAGTTCCCATTGTGTTATAAGAATATAATAAAGAAACTAATTACAAAATGTATAGTGTTGCCTTTAACAGTACATTATAGCTTTTAGTTTCATCCCCTCTTTGTCAAATGGCCTGGTTAGCATTTGGAGCGCTATCATAATGTCTGTGTAAGCCTCAAAGCTGGTATGAAATGGCAGTCAGTGGACGTTCACTGACATTAATCACAAGAACTCAAAGCTGTAACACTCCATAATAAGGTGCCATAATAAATAGCAAACTAGTAATTACCTAACCCTTTGTTAATATTTGTTAATTGTTACTAACATATCTATTTGGCAAACAAGTTAATAGTTTTTTCCCATTTAATCATTAATTAAATATTAGTTGTTTGCATAAAATCTGTATGTTAATGTTTTAGCAAATCTATTAACTAATATTGTATTAATATTACATTACATTACATTACATTACATTACATTTGGCTGACGCTTTTTAACCAAAGCGACTAACAACATGGTAAACAGTGGATTTTGGAACAATTCTCACAATTTTAGGACAGTTTAAAAAACATTAGAGTACAGTAAGAATAAGTCATGGCCGGTGAGTGCTGTTTTTAACAGTTACTTGTCAGTTTAAAACGGCTGGTGAGTGCTAGGATCAGTAAGACTTGTTGTAAGTGTTGCTATGAGAGTAGATGTTCTCTAAAGAGCTGGGTCTTCAGGAGTTTTTGAAAGTGTAAAAGGATGTCCCCTGCCCTTGTAGGAACTGGCAGTGTGTTCCACCAACGAGGAACAACAGATGAGAAAAGTTTGGATTGGCTTGAGCGTTACCCGGTGGTAGAGCTAGGCGTGGTTAGATCAGAGGGCGCCTGGTCGGTCTGGAGGTAGTGTAAGTCTGTATGAGGGCATTCAAGTAGGTGGGAGCAGAACCGGAGACTACTTTGTAGGCAAGCGTTAGAGACTTGAATTTGATGCGGGCCGCCATAGGTAGCCAGTGTAGCTGGATGAGCAGCGGGGTAACATGTGCCCTTTTTTGGGTTGGTTGTAGACCAGGCGCCCGCCCAGCGTTCTGGATCATCTGAAGTGGTTTCACTGCGCAGGCTGGGAGACCTGTCAGGAGGGCATTGCAGTAGTCGAAGTCGCGGAGATGACTATTGCCTGAACCAGAAGTTGGGTAGCATCTTGAGTCAAGTAAGTCCTGATTTTCGGATGTTGTAGAGTCTTGAACGGCATGACCGGGCGACTGAGGCAACATGATCTGAGAAGTTTAGTTGGTTGTCAAGAACAACTCCTAGATTTCTTGCAGTCCTGGTCGGTGAAACAGACAGGGAGTCAAATTTGATGTTGATGTCGTGGTGTATGGTAGGTTTAGCTGGGATGACCAGCAGTTCAGTCTTTGAGAGGTTCAGCTGGAGTTGGTGTGCCTTCATCCATGTAGCTATGTCTGAAAGGCAATCCGAGATCCGTGCTGAAACCAGGGGGTCGTCAGGTGGAAAGGACAGATAGAGCTGTGTGTCGTCTGCATAGCAGTGGTATGAGAAGCCGTGTGAACGGATAATCTGTCCCAAGGAGGTGGTGTAGATCGCAAAGAGGAGGGGGCCCAGCACTGAGCCCTGGGGGACCCCTGTGGTGAGATGGTGAGGTGCGGATAGCTGACCCAGCCATGATACGTTAAACGAGCGTCCTGTGAGGTAGGATTCAAACCAGGAGAGAGCAGAACCGGAGATTCCCATGTCAGCGAAGTATAGAGAAGGATACACGGTGATTAACCGTGTCAAAGGCAACCCGATAAGTCAAGCAGAATGAGTACTGATGACCGGCGGTCGCCCTGGCTTCTTTAAGGCTTCTGTTACAGACAGCAGAGCCGTTTCGGTAGAGTGGCCGCTTTTGAACCCAGACTGATTTGGATCCAGAAGGTTGTTCTGTGAAAGGAAGTCAGAGACCTGTTTGGAGACTGCTCGTTCAATGCCTTTGGATAGGAAAGGCAGTAGTGAGACAGGGCGTAGTTCTCAACTTGAGCAGGGTTGAGAGAAGCTTTCTTAAAATAACGGTGTTACCGGGCCATTTTGAGCAGCTGTTGGAAATGTGCCGGAGGTTAGCGAGGCACTGATCACATGTGTGATAGCTGGAGCGATGGTCGGGCTGATGGACTGAAGTAGGCTCGTAGGTATAGGGTCCAGCGAGCATGTGGTAGGACGGCTGCATGTCAGGAGTCTGGACACTTCACTCTCAGAGAGAGGCGTGAATGCTGAAAAAGATGTTCCAGCAGTCCCTAGAGGTTGTAGGAGTGTGGTATCTGAGTCAGTGTTAATATGTGTTAATAGTTAACTAAATGTCTTTTTGGCACTAATTAACAGTTATTTCTTGCATCATTTAAATGTTAAATGTTTATTTGCAAACTATATGTTAATGAAAAGTTAATGACTTATTATTATTTAACTAATTGTTATTAAACTGTGCTTCTGCCCATCCCAATATGAACCGCTCTCCATAGGACCCTTACAATAGATAGATAGATAGATATATATAACTATCAGTATAGAGGACCCTTATAATAAAGTTGGTTAAGCTTAATTAATATATTAGTAGTATATAGCTATCAGTGTGGAGCCCCTTATAATAAAGTTGGTTAAGCTTAATTAATATATTAGTAATATATAACTATCAGTATGGGGGACCCTTATAGTAAAGTTGGTTAAGCTTTATTAATATATTAGTAACATATAACTTGTCAGACGGTGAAGGGACTGAGACCAAAACTGGCTTATCACATTTATTCCTTTAGGAAAAGTTAAAACAAAACAACAAGTAGTTGAATGGGCTATATTACATGCATCATTCCTATACCATCACTGTCAGCCCTACTAGCAAGGGAGACATGCGACATGGAATGTTCAGGTGCACAAAACAACAGTTTATTAATATTCTGAGACTCACTAAAAACTCACAGACGTAGACCATAGGTAATGCATAAACATAATGCTAAACTAAATGTACATTCATTTCCTGCTAGACTGAATTGCACTTTCCATGCACACTAAGCTAAACTACACTAAATGCATGGAAAGTTGCTAGCGGAGTTTACAGCTATTCACGTTAGGCTCAGTGTGTATGAACTCATTGAACTCATGAAAACATTAATAAACGTTCTCTAAGTTGCTAGAATTGCACCTAAATCTTAACAATACATGTAAAGTAACATATACAGTGGTATACAGGTGGTATATCAAAGTGTTCAACTTAAACAATATTTTACAGTTACAAAATTAAAACAAAGTGGGGACAGCTTTATACAGTCAACCTACGCAATGCAAAGCATACCGCTTCTGATCAGCTATGGCAACAATACAAGGACAAAACGATAGCGTTTCTCCAAAGGGGGCTCCAAAACACCAATCTCAATAAAGCTGCTTAATTACGGCGAAAATCACATACTCACACTAAACTACATTTCTAACTCTGTTACACCCCCCTCCCCTGAATTTCACCAAATTCAAGCAGCAACCAAATAGTACTTCCAAAGGCAAAGAGTACACTACTTTCAAACACTAGACAGAGTCACCAATTACAGGACAGCCAACCACAGAGGTATCCAATAAGGATGAAGTGGAAGAAGAGGAGCGCAAACTCTCACACAACCAACCACTGGCAGTAGGGTGCCTTATACACCCCACAAGACCATAAAGCCATAAACCATAAATTCCATAAATTATCCACAAAGCTAATCAGAAAAGCTAGATAAATAATAATATGTCATTAACGTTTATATTAGCATATTGTTTGTAAATAAACATTTAACATTTAAATGATGTGAGAAATAACTGTTAATTAGTGCCAAAAATATATTTAGTTAACTATTAACATATATTAATACAATATTAGTTAATAGATTTGTTAAAACATTAACATACAGATTTTATGCAAACAACTAATATTTAATTAATGATGAAAAAACTATTAACTTGTGCCAAATATATATTTTAGTAACAATTAACAAATATTAACAAAGGGTTAGGTAATTACTTGTTTGCTATTTATTATGCCACCTTATTATGGAGTGTTACCCTCAAAGCTTGAGCAAGAGTGAAAATACTGTGTAGTAGCTGCTAATGTTAAATCAATCTCTTCATCACACATGAATTTCCTGTGGAAAAGGGGTGACTGCAGAAGTAACTTGAGACGGTACAGTGAATCTACAGTAGTTTGTATTTGAACTGCAATAGTGTCTACAGATTGTGTGTTCTATTTACCATAGATGCCAACGTCATTGTCAGGCTGGTATGCACCCATCTCACTCTCTCTCTCTCTCTCTCTCTCTCTCTCTCTCTCTCTGAGACCATGTACATTTTGGCCACTGCCAGATTATGAGTAAGCCAATTTTAAAAATGAATGGTGCACAAAAAAGGGGTAACTAGTGTGTAAGGGATTTTATATCTTGACCATAGAATGAAAGTTTATTAGGTATTCCAATTCATTATGATGGTGTGTCATACAGGGACACAACATTATGCCAAAAAGCACCCAAGACCTCAAAATAGTAATATCCCAACCTAATCCCAGAATTTACTTTGAGGTGTTGAGTCATTATCCTCTTAACGTGTTTCAACATAAGTGACTGCATGCAGGGCAAGCTGAACACAGAAAAAGCGAAAATGAGATGCGAAGAGGGGTTAACCACACCGCTGAAAGTGAGAAAAGTCAAGTAGCATAGAATGCAAACTGGACAGAAGAGAACATGCATAAAAGATAATTACATTTCAAGCACAGCTTCTCTGTCATAGAAAAGCCTGTTTAGCACTCCACTGCAGAAGAGAACGTCTGGTAAAAGAAATAAGCCAGCCAAGTACACAGAGACCCATTTTTGCTATGCTGGATGCAGACAAGGCCACCAAAATGCTTGTGTTATTTACAAAGCTAATGTGATTAGCCGAAGCAAGATGGAGCCGCAATAGGCCATGAAGTGGAAACCCGGGATTTAACTTGGGATCAGTGTTGAGTTGGGAGTTTGATGTCTCTACTCTCTCTACCCAGCTCATTATACCAGCCTGCAGGGGAGAGGGTGGGGGGTCCGTGCATTATTTCGCTCCGCTAAAGAAGAGTCAACAAAACAGGGCGGTATCTCTGAAATGTGAGAAATGGGCCTGCCGCTATTGATTTATGATTAATGTATAGAATGTCCAAGCGTTCAGCGGTTTCCCATGAAGGGATTACTTTGTGTTACTGACTGTTATTCCCCACTAAGCTTGAGTGGGTGCTCTTCACAGGGAAACCTCGGTGGTCGTCAGAATTATATGATCAAGCACTCTTTTAAATGGGCTAATCATAGGGTTTTCTATATTTAGAAAGTAAGATCTAACATGGCTGTCTCTATGGTAAATGCAAACTATCACACACAACTATATTAGAGTGATCTTCTGTCACTGGCTGACTTCAGATCAGCATGAGCGTAATGAAAAACAAAACAACATAACATTAATAAAGTTGACAGTTATACACTGTTTTTGTTTCCTATGTTACACATTCAGTTTAAAACTGAACGAAAAAAAACAAAAAACCTTCTGTTCATTAATATGTCACAGGCTAGCACATGCCATCTTTACACGACCACAAAAAGCTTGGTCAACCAGTCTTTCCTGGAAACTGTTAGTGACATAGATTGATATGATACAGTTTCACATCTAAATACCCTGTCAAGAACCCACAAGAGAGAACAAATGCATTAAAGTCAAACAAGGGTACTAACCACTGGCACTGTTTGGCTCAGGATGGCTACCTAAAGTGCTGTGACTTCACTCTCCATCCTACTGTAACTGTAAAAGGTATCCAGGAAGCCAGTGGAGTGAAATGAAAGAGATGTGACACCTACTCCCTCTGTTTGATTGAAAAACATGCAATGCCTTGCATTCTGAGTCATGCCCAGATGGTGCCGAGGTGCCCGCTAGGCCACTGGGACAGCGCGTCAGTCCACCCGTGAGATCTCTGAGAGGCCCCGGAGCTGTCCGTGGCACACACTGACGGGCAGCGTCTGAAGTCTCGCTGATGCCGCGAATAAATCTCGATGACAGGCAAGACGTTTGCAATGTGATCAAGCAAGCAGGTCTTTCAATCACTCCCCTCCCACCCCGGACTTTGAGGGTGAAAGGAACGATGAGCATGAATACTCTGGGTGTGTTACATGGGGGGTGGGGGAGATGGAGGAAAAAGGGAATGACGAGCCTGCCTGTGTGATCTCCCAGATTGGGATATGTATGGGGCGTGCTTAAATCTGTGCGTCCAGCCTTGGCCATCAAACAAATTGAGTGGAGCTGGTCAGATCATGAACAGTAAAGCTGAGGAGGCGAGGGGGGTTCAAATGCCAATCTCTTGTGTGTGTGTGTGTTTGTGTGTGCGTGTGTGTGTGAGTGTGAGTGTGTGTGTGTGTGTGTGTGTGTGTGGAGGAGGAGGGGGTTATACTATAGCTCGACGCAGCCACCCTCAGTAATGCCCCAAGGCATCGTTCTGAAAGACAAGGCGCAGAAAAAAAAGTGCAGCTCGGCTCCTGTGATGTCAAATTTCAGGTCAGGTTGGACTTGTGATGATGCAACGCCTCACTCATGCCAAAGGCTGCTGCCACCGGAGTCAAGCAGTGCCAGATCCGATGATATGAAGGCAGCCCTTCACATCTGCAGGACGCCCACTGCCACAGAGATGAGCTCAGGGACTACTCCTAACGCCAATAGCAGGGTCAGGATCAAGCAGATTATTCTGTGTGAGGAAATCGAGAGGCTCGCCGGAGAACAGTCCCTTCCAGTGTTTGTCACGCCTAAAAAGAAAGAGAGAGACTGGCCTGTTCTCACCGTATGAGTTGATGGGCACATTCTGTGTCAAGTGTTTGTATTGAGTGCCTTGATAATGAATTGTTAACTTGAGTGAATTAATGATGTGTGACCACATGAAAGTTTGGAATGTAAACACAATTAAATCAGAAGTACACCACTAAAGTGTGAAAAATACTACATAATCAACATAATCACGGTAGCCTATAATATAAATGTGGTTTTCAGATGGTGATTCAGATTGATGATTTTCGTTACAGAGGACAAAGTTAATAGCAGAATTGAAATGCATGAAGTGAACCAGACAGACAGGCAGACAGACAGACAGTGTCCATATTCCTTGCCAACTAGACAAGCCTCGCTCAGGAAACTCACTGACCTTTTTTTTGCTCAGACTCCGAACCCTCTTTGCTATATTAGGAGCTGACTGCAAAGCCTGTGCTGTCAAACTGAATTGATTCTGAGTGCAGATGCAGCTGAATGAGTGCCTGGTAACACACAGTTATCCATCCCCATCCCCGAGCAGGCTGTTAGTGAAGGGGATTTGCCTGGTGGACAACATTTCCACCAACTGGCCAGAATCAATACCATATTTGCTTACAAATCAAATTTCCCCAAACATGATTGCCTAGTTAACCTCTGCTGGCACTCACTTTTCCTCCCAATTACATCCATCAAAGTGGTTGACCCAAATACTTGATTGCCGTCTTTGAATGCTCGAGCTGCCTCTATTTTGGAGGAAGCTGGATTATTTTCATTAGCTTTTACTTCACCACTTGCCTTGCTCGGTGCCTTAGCAGCAATAGATAATGTGAACCACTTCCTCCCTCCAACCTCTCAGCTCCCCCTTCCTCCTCCTCCTCCTCTTCCTCCCTTTCATGTCACGGCCCTCAGAACAAAGGCATCTCTAAGCGGCACTCTCTCAGGGAGAAAACAGCCCTATTCCACCGTATGTTCTGAGGCCTCATGCAGTCCAGCAAAGGGACCTTTTATGTTAAGGATTGGGATAAGGAAAGCCATCATTAGTAAATGTCCTGTAATAATGGACACAATCACCCAATAACACAGCACTTTATTCAGAGGAACTGAAATCTAAAGACAATTTAGAATAGTTACTCATGTCTGCGTTCAGCGAATGGGTATTATGTGTGTGTGTGTGTGTGTGTGTGTGTGTGTGTGTGTGTGTGTGTGTGTGTGAGTGAGTGAGTGAGTGAGTTAGTGTGTGTGGGAGTGTGAAGGTGACCAGCTTTAATAATGTACTCTACCTCTATCCTCAAACTTTAAGGGTAGCTTCACAAAAACGTACCACCCACCCTCACCTTCAACGGTATGGAGCACATAATAGGTGTCTGTGCCCCAGCTAATACCATGTCGCTCTACAAAAGGCCCCTGCTTTAAGAATGCCATAAACGCAAGCACTAGGCCTTATCACTAGGTCAGCAAGACAGAGAAGAAGGACAACTGTTATTGTCTTTCCTATAAGTGTGGGGCACATTCATGCATGCTCTGTGTAAATCAGCTGGGCGAGGTGAAATTTAAATGGAAGGAGTTGGAGATCAAATCAGGTTCTCTAAGCCAATCAGAATCCTTGTCTGAGATGCTCATAAACAGCTTCGCTAAGCACAGTGACATAGCACAAATACAGTCTGACTTGTTGTGACAAGTCAATGACAAACACTCGTTCCCACTATTAGCAAGCATTTGGCAACCTCAAAGGCTATTGGGGTAAATCAGACTGATACATGCCTGAGGAAGCCACATACGAGGAAGTAGAATTACTTTCCTGTAAAGGCGGACTAAGTAAGATAACTACTGTAATAATTTTAAATTTTTAATGAAGCTTTAGTTATGCCAAAAACTAAAATATGTGGTTCATATCAACTGAAATTAAATTGGTCATCCATGAACACGTAAGATTATTGATTCAATTTGTAAACATTAACCAACCACTGGCTTCAGCATTAACCAATGATGAGAGCCTTGCAGTGCTGTTATTAATAGCTTACTAATGTTAACTGATAGTCATTAACAGAACCTTTGCTAGACATGTATGGTTGTCCAATTATCATTATAATGACATTATTGAATAGCCTCTTAAAGGTGGAGTTGGCTAATGCTAGATTTTCTAAGCACTCTCTGTACGACTCTAATTATGAAACTATTTAACAGAAAATGGAAATTATTCCAAAGCTATTAGCGTTAATATCACAAAAGAAATGAGCTGTTGCAAGGTTCCATATTGTATCTGTGTCTGTTTTACCCAGACTCAGGGTCTGGATTTTGCATTGGATTTCCCTGATGTTTAATGTCAGCACAACAGGTGGAGACGGCAAGTGGAGACAGCACAGTCCTGACCCCTGGAAATGACCGGCTGATGAGAGTGGACCTCCGACTGGAACTGTGGATCCCCGTGGAAATCACCGGCACTCCTCGAAGGCCTAGAATTGTAATACGGTCCAGCGCAGCAGTAGGCTGGAAGGTGGTAATGATGGACTGGACCATCCCGTGGGATGGGATGCCTAGAGATGGTCCAGCAGATGAGAGGCAAGGCAGGAGAGTGGAAGGCAGACTTGGCCGGCCGCTCAGGGTAGAGAAGGGAGGACGACGGAGGGCTGTTATCTCTACGGTGAAGCTTGCACTGCTGAGGCTTTGATGGGGCATTTGCAACAGCATATAATGAGACAGTGGAGTGTTAGGAGTGTCCACTGCAGGGCCAGAGGATCGAGCGGTCAACCCCTCGCCATGGGGCCACATTATTCTACTCTTCCGTACTGCACCATCACCCAGAGGCCTCTACACCATTTTGTCTTCCACACTTACCAGGTTTTTATGTAGTTTGGCCAAGTGGATTATTAGTGGTTGATATTGATGTCATCTGTTTTTTATATAAACAACAGAGAAATAATCGAGTGCTGCACCATGAGACTTATGGCTAACTGAACTAGGTGTCTAAGGTCCAAAATTTCAATTAATTGACGAGTCATTGTTTAGTCCTTCCTATTGTATAGTCCTATTGTGGGGCAAAAGGTCAGTGTGGCAAGTCAATATTGAGAATCAGTGTCCTTTACTAGTAAGCCTACGTTAGTGAGGTTCCCCCTTCATTGTAAAGTGCTTTAGGCACCTTGAAAAGTGCTATATAAATGCAATGTGTTGTTGTTTTTGTTGTTGAGTTAACTTGAGCATTTTTGGCTCTCACATTAATCCATTAATGGCTACCTCTCTTCCATTATTAAGTTCAAAGGTTGAATAGAAAACCTTGATATCATGATGAACAGTGAACAGGATGATACACAAATTCAGGTTCACTCCAACCTTGACAGATATAGCAGATACATTATGTATCTCTGTTCTCGATCTGTCTTTTATCTCTGTGCAGTCCACATTCCCTTCCCCTCATTGCTTGAATAGCTATAAAAGAGCATTCATTCAAGGGCCCTAGTTTTCATGAAGCCTTGTTTATTGTACTGGATTTACCATTACAGCATCTTCTTCTTTACCCAGTGGTTTTGCTGGGCTTTTCAACTCAGTGGATTTTGTATGGCTTCAGAAATAAATCCATATATACATTGATGGATTTCTCAGAAAAACGTATGAAATTGCATTACTGTTTCATCAGTTTCCTTACACAGAAGCATAGATAATGATGTTTCTGTTTATGCATGTGTGTCTGTGTTTATGCATGCATGTATGTGTGTGTGTGTGTGTGTTTATGCATGCATGTGTGTGTGTGTGTGTGTGTGTGTGTGTGTGTGTGTGTGTGTGTGTGTGTGTCTGTGTGTGTGTGTCTGTGTGCATGCGTGTCTTCCCAGTTCGCTCCAATCACAATCAACTTCCACGTTGTCAGGCTTGGCTGGCATCTGTGTGAGGGATGAGCTGGAGTCTCTGTGACACAGCTCAAAACATCTGGTTTTCCAGGCGCGGGCGAGTGTGCAGCTGAGTGTTAATTATGCCTGCCAGTGAAAGCACAACTATGGCAAAGGTCCTTGGCAAGTTAACTCTGCCTCTATTTTGCCCTGCTCGAGGGGTAAACAACAGATAAGCCCCATAGCTGAGGGGTCGCATTATTTTATTGCCATGCACTCTGTTCAGTACTCAGGCCCCACACCTTGAGCCTCTCCTTCCATCATCCTTTTGAAATGTTTGTGCAAATTGCTGCCATACTCTTTACAGTGTTGCCAATTGCACATGCCGGGATGTAAACGGAATGGCGGACGTGTCTCCCATCCGTCCTGTGAGGGATTCACAGATTCATGCATCTGTGGGGTATAGGCTGGAGACGGGGAGAGAAAAAAGGAAGTGGTTGTTATTTGATTTTGGGTTTTCACTCTCGTCTGTCCTGAGTGACCTAATTTGCATGGTGTTCGCTGATTGTATGGGCAAGTGGAGAGACTTCAGAGCAGTGCGCTCATCAGTTTATTTAGACTTTAAGTGCAGAGAATGAGCAGTCTGAAAAGGTGTTTGTTATTCGGCAGATGAAGCCTGGGAAAATTCTGATTGGTCAAGTAGGGACACGGTGAACTGCCACAGGGACAGAAATGTCAAAGGTGTAATTGTAAGGATGTAGTTGAAAGGTGCCAGTGACATCAGAATCAGTTTACCTATTTCAAGCTCAATTAATTGTGAAAATTGTGGGTGGTGAATGATGAATATTTCGTTGCCTTGCTACTTAGATTTCCACTCGTTAGTCCTAGCAAACCTGAAAAGGTGAGCTATTCATCATTGGCTCTGGGTGAACTTTTCGAGAAATGAACAAATAGCAATATCAAAGTTCAATTGAATCTTACCAATTAAAAATCAGATGTGCCTGGGAAACTTTATATTTCTCTGGAGTTACTGTCACGCTCTTGTACACTTGTAATATGAACTGACGACTTTGAAGATGTGAAAACTTCATATGAAATGATTAGTTGTGGTCGAGGGATCTCACATACTAAGCATCTGAAGGTTGAGAGTTGAATTCCAGTATCATTTATCTGGTGGAGATTTCATGTATTTGAACAATCCCTTGGGAGGGAGGAGCCAGTACTGAGATTAAAAGTGTCGCCACTCATACCTCCTGCAACCAAGTACAGTATGTCTTTCACTGACATCCGCCCCCCAGAAGCTATTCACTCCTCAAATGAAATGGTACTATTACACAAATTCACCTCGTGAAAAGAGCTTAGCTTGAGACTTTCAAAACATAAAAGTGATCTCTTTGATAAATCAGTCTCACACACCTGACTGTCACAGGAGGTAAGTAGCCTACACACCATACTACAGTTGAAACATCATTGAAACAATTTTATTCACACACCTCAATCAAATATCCAAGGAAGTGCCAATCTAAACCTCAATATAAGTTAGTGAGTGCTATTAACAGCTAACGCTACTGTTAACATCAACATTTACAGAACAAAGTGATGTAGGCTACAAAACAAACAAATTGCAAAGCTAGTATTTGTCCAATATCCAATTCCAATTATAAAAAATACTCTTACAGGGTGAGTTGTTCTGTTCCTGCTGTTAATGTTCATATTCCTTGCTGTGTTCATCAACTGATTCCTCGGAGCTTTATATAGCTAAATCTAATTGGCTAATAATGGCATCCCTCCATCAGTATCTTAGCATGCCATTGGTGCCACTGATATAGCGGGCTGCTGAGTTTTTCTGCCGATTTCACAAACTTCAGATTATGGTTTTGGAAAATGTGACTACAACAAATCTGATTAAGAATAAAATAATTGTCATATCTTTAGAAAAAGGTCACCCTAAGCAAGGCACATTTTTTATGGCGTACTCACACTATACCATCCGTACCGTAGCCTACCTGAGTACGTTTGACCCCCAAAGTCCAGTTCGTTTGACCAGTGTGATCGCTCCGTACCTTCCCCAGCACGGTACACTTCTCCGTGCCTGGGTCCGCTTGAGGAGGTGGACTTGGGTATGATACAGCTGGACTTACAGTATGATCATGTCTATGCAAAGATTCTAGAGCACAGCACCTCAACCGTGCCTGGGTACAGTTTGATAGTATGCGGTATGAGTGCGGAGCAAGAATGGGAGAGAACCGTACTCTGGCATGGTACAAGTGAACTGTGCCCAGTAGGAGTACGCCCTTATACAGACACTGTTGGCCTAGTCATTGGGGGTCACAAAATCACCAAATAGCGTAGCATTGCATTATGTCCACCTCAATTCTAACCCACCTATTCATGCAGGAAATTTGCTGCTAATAGGTTTCTTTTTTTTAATTTTACTTTACTTTAGTTTTGTTCATTTATTTTTGGTCATAAGCTAAGTAAGTAAATAAATAAATAAATAAATAAATAAATACAAGCGGTGTGATCCTCCCTCTTGGGAGTGATATCCTCCCTTCCAGTGCACAGTTAATTTTATGCAAGCCATTCATCAGCCAGATGTTTCCAATCAGTCACAAGATTAAGCACCTACTGCTGTAAATGGGACTTTATCAGTCATGAAAAAGGTTTGTATGGTAAAAGTGCCAACCCCTTGCCAAGATAATTTGAATTGCAGGTCAAAAGGAGGCACATTTAATAATGCTAAAGTGATAAAATTAGTTTTATTAGAGCTGATCAAAAATTATAATGTATGTATGAAGAAGGCATTATTTCACTGCCTGAGTAGAGTGAGGCACTCGTTTATGGCACTCATTTATTTATCCCATGGTGGTCACATCTACTAAGGTGTGCAGTTTGGAGATAGTAAATACCTGCCTGTGTAAGCAGATGCTGTATACTGTACAACTCATTTATTTTTATTTAAGGATGCTGTATTGAAGTTTTAAACTGATGAGTCAGAAGAGGCATATTGCTGCAACAGCCATGTGAAATGAATCAAATAAATCAAATAAATAAACAGACATTGTTAATATTGCAGGTTGGATAGTCCTGAGGATCCCAAAGCAATGTTTGTGCAAAAGCGAGTAATTAATAAGGACGTTTGAGACAGGGACGGCTTGACTTTCCCCCAGAGAGCGGCCCTGTTTGATCGACAGCCTCAGTGGGTGCAGATGTGTTTTAGATGCTGGCATTTGCTGCAAAGGATTTGCCAAATACCCATATCAGCACGAAAGCCCCAACAACATTTATCAGACACAAACTTTGAGGAGAGGGCACATCATTTCCATTATAAACAACATGTCCCTGGAACTGCAGCTGATGATTAAATGCTAGAATTGGATCCTAAGGGGCAAAACCTGTAAGATACGATACCGTAAGATACAGACCACATTCTAATGACACCATTTGCTCTCACGTACTGATGGACCACACTGAAAATGCTCACTCACCATGCGCAATCATTAATACTTAATGCCTGTGATTAGTTTATGAAAAAAATGACAGTGGTGATGTCAGAAGTAATGCGTGTGCATCACCCTGGGCACTGCCTCTCTCTCTGTACAACACACGTCTGTGAGCTTCTAACTCATTAACCAAGTTGATGGAAGATAAGCGTCAGAGGAGTGGCAGCAGCTCACACTTCTCGCTCAGCATGCCGCATTGTGCTGAGTCTTCAGTCGGGGTCGACGCTATCCTAACAAGATCTAGGGGAGCCTCTTGCTCTTGATGTCCAGACACAGACACACACACAGACACACACACAGACACACACACAGACACACACACACACACACACACACACACACATGCACACACACACCAACATGCAATCATGCAGACTCTGCTGCTATACAGCAGACAAAAGCAGAGTGATTGATTTCCAGGCTTTTTTTTTAAAGTTCAGTTTCCCAATGGTGCTGAGGATAAGCTCCTAGTTAAAAGAGGTGTATGAAAAAGACTCCCTTCCTTTATCTCCCCATGCCCACCTTCCCCTCCCCTCCCCTCCCCCATCTCACCAATTAAAAGAAACTCTTTACTCGGACTGAGAGCACCATCCGTCCTCAAGTTGTGCTTTTGATTAAGCCCTGAACAGTGAAACCAATGCCTTTATTCTTTGGAGAAACAGAAACCTGGCAAAAGGTGTCGTGACGCGTATGGTGGCGTGTGTGTGTGTGTGTGTGTGTGTGTGTGTGTATGTGTGAGGGGGTCGTAGGGGGCTGGTTATTGGGTGTGGGTTGATGGAGGAGGCAAAGGTAAGGTTGCCTAAAAAGATCCTTACGTAACTAACCCAGTCCCTAACACCTACATGTATCCCACAGCGAGTCCTCGCCTCTATCCAATGGGAGAGGGAATACCCTCCCCACACACACAGTCCTCTCCTCCAGCTGCTGTGGCAGGATGAGATGCTCGGTATGTAGGACAGATCCCTTTAAATATCACGCCACCTCTCTCCCATTGTCTCCAGCTGTGGAGAATATGCCAGCAAGGTGAGAAGCGGCATGTGGAATCCCTTAACAAGTCATTAGCAATCTGCTCCGTAAACCGCACACACAGACGGTGGTGCTGCAGCCGCCAGTGTGCTTCCAGGATAAAAATACTCTCCTTTATCTTGCCTTTTTTTACCCCATACACGCATACACATACATATAAATACATTGTATAAAGTACACACACACTCTCACACATACCCACACACACAATTATCCTTCACAGTATACACACACACACGCACACGCACACACACACACACACACACACACACACATCCTCCACAGTGGCCTAAAGCTGGAAGCCCAAGCACTTATTAATGCAAATAGAGCACCCACGCACACAACCACGTCAGCATTTTCCGCCCAGGTTTGCCATTTCTGGCCGAGACATCACAGAGAACTCACCAATGCATGCAACATGCTTTTTCATTCAGACATCTAAATGGGCCAATTCCCCCTATCCAGGAGAGACAAAATGCTGTGCAGATGCTAAGGCTACAAGCGGAGTAACTTACTAACAGACTTGAACTTGCAGAAAAGAAATCCGCTGTCTGTCAAGCACTGCTGCATTTTATTTCATTGGAAGCACATTTTCCCCCCACTAACCATTTAATCCTTTTAAACACAATTCATGCTGAGACAATATCACAGCTTTCTATGCCGGGAGGAGACTTCACTTCAGGCGATATAAATGATGTGTGCTCTGTTTGAAATATGACTTTCTCGTCGATGACGGTTCTCACACTTGTGTGGCTGTCACTCAATAGTCTTTACCCCATTACGGTGTAATTTCCTGCTTTATTTCCGTATCTGATCAGCTTGAATGCAGGCTGTGCTATTCACAAAAGCTTATCACTGTTATGCTGCACCACGACCAATTACACAATGACAGATAATGCTGTCCCACAACCACCGCATGACTTAGTCATCACTGTGTCTAAGAATCTATCAAATAATCTAAGATGTTTATAGTTGTTACCCATTTGCTTTCATTCCTGTCAGGGCATATAATATATTTTGGGCAAATATCCCCCCACACACACACACACACAGTCCTCTCCTCCAGCTGCTGTGGCAGGATGAGATGATCGGTATGTAGGACAGATCCCTTTAAATATCACACCAGTGGCAACCCCTATATTGTTATTATATGCTTAAATGACAAATGTCTATCCAGAAATGACTCAATAATGGTGCACCACAAAGAAATGGACTATTTCCTCCCATGCATAGTGTTCTTAGTGAGAAGATTGTGGCACTTTGTCATGCATGCAGTATGCATACAAATACCACCAGGAGAAACATATTGGCTCTGGCAATCCCAAGATCCCAGGTGTTTGATACATTTCAAGCAGGGATCATAAATGATATTACTTGGGCATTACAGTTTCATGAGAGTGGATTTGTGAGAACCGGAGACAGTGAAAACCTGTAGCAATCATGTGATCCATCCCTGATTTGTAATTTTTATTGCATAGAGCTTTGTGCATGAAACACAGCCCTTTAGTGTGCAAATCACTGAAACATCATAAAGCATTTCCAAACTACCTCAGTTATATTTATGTTATGTGTATTTGCAATATGTGAACTCTTTCTGTACTTATTCAAATCAAGGGTGCTATAAAAACAGTGATGCAAGCAGCCATGAAAAGTGAATGAAGTAAAAGTAAAGAAAGTAAAGCAAAACAAAGCTATTTACTGATACTGGCCAACAAGAAGTTGTCATTGAGCTTTAAACGGACTTAAAACAATTTGTCAGCACTTAAACAATTTGGCCCAACTCTTCTCAGTCCCATAAAACCAGTGTGGATGTCCATCCACATGGCTTATCTTTATCCACCAAAAGCTTATCCGAACAATTCCACCCCATTTTGCGGTGTGAAATTCAATTCTTATTGAGGCTGTCGACAACACCACAACCTTGACATTTCTTTGCTTCTCTGACTTTTGGGGCAATATGTTGTCCAATTGTCAGAAACATAACAATTTCATTTTTTTTGTTTATTTCTTAACATGGAAATGTCTCAGATGTTTGATTATGGTATTACAATTTATTTGTATGCACTGCAGGAAAATACAGAGAGATTGATTTCTTGGAAAACAACACAGCAACACTAGGTCACATTCATTTTGGAGCTTCCTCTTACAGCCCTGTCTATATCTCTTTAACATTTAGCTCTATTTTTTCTGTGCAGAGACTTTCTTCCCTAACTTTTAAAGTGCACTTTACAGAGTTTCACTCTGGGCCCTTGCTGGTGATCAGCATGGTGCAGTATTATCTCCGCTCTTATCAAACCACTCCCCAGGTGTCATCGGCCCCTCTGGGATTTGTGACGGCGAGCCTTGCGAGAGCAATATTTAGAACACCTGCAGACCGAGCGTGGTGGGATGAGAAGCGCATTGCTCTCTTTTCTCCTACTGTTGTTGTTCAAACATCACAGCTCTGAATGCAATCAATTCAAAGACGGGACAGATGGGCACAATGCGAATATAAATTTGTTATGGATCTGAAAATAACAGACTGGAGGTTACAGTATATGTGAAATGCTTTATTGGAAAAATACTGGCACTACAAAATCATATTCAGGCAAACAGAGGAAACACTTTTGTGGCCCTTTTTTCGAATGTATGATTCAAATGTAGAAGCTATTAAATACAAAAGACAAACTCAACAACAATGTTGTTCATGTACAAACATGCAAGCCATTTTAGAAAGCCATTGTATCATATGAATAGTCTGTGCACTTTAAAGGAGTTTGGTTTGGTTTCAAACTGCTATTTTATCGCAGAACATAAGTACTCCTTTAGGACAAAAAATCCCAATAATCCTATCGCAAAACATTTTCAATTCTCTGGACAATGCAACCCCAATGAACTCACAGTCATGGTCATTGAAGTGATTCATAAAAACATTAGAGGAGGGGATAGACTTAAAAAAATGGCTCAGAGGGAAACCTACTGGATTGATACGCAACAAGCTTTGAAATATCCTGGACTTAATGATGATCTTGATTTTTCTGTGTTTTTGTGATTGTCTTGTTGTCATAGGTCTACTATACTTTATGATACATAGTGTCAAACTGAACTTTACTGGTGTGTTTGTATATATGCATGGTTGACCTCTTAGGAGTAAATGTGAGTGGTTATTGCCTGTTCCTAAATCCTACATGCTACTATTGTATGTTATTGTATGTAACTGTTATATGTTGATAGTCATGTGATCATGTCACATGACTGAGCTCTACCTTTTTAAGTGCACTTGTGTCATTAATTGTAATTAAGCCCTGAAGAAGATAGGAAGCGACCTATTTTATAGTAGCAATGGCTGATCAATGATAAACAATCTGTTTTGCAGAAGTTATCGCAGGACTTAATAGTGTTCACATCTGTTTTAGCCACCAAACAATGGGAGAGGATTGTATAGGATCCACGTACCCCGAGTTCCTCTAAATCAATGCAAAGATCTGGTTTTAGTTTGTGATCTTTAATGATGAACCTAACGTTATTTCAGTATGTGTAGACACTTAACATATTTGGCCTAATAAATGTGCGTTCACTTGTTTTTCCAGTGCCTGTGAAATTCGTTTATGCTACTTCAAGGACTCTTTTTAATCGGGTAAGGTAGCGACTGGCTGGGAAATGTGATTATCACTCTCGTCTCCAGCCTTCCAGACTCTCAAGTCACAACTTTAAGTGTTAAACTGCAGGCAGACTCTCATAGAGAAAGGACACGGGGAAATGAAGGCCGCACAATGACATCACTTGCCACAGTGATGGGTTTGGAACCCAGAGGGCACTTTGAAGCAATCATTTCATTTCTGAGTCGATGGGCAGTGTTTGTTTCAAAATGCAGAGGCATTTACCTGCATTAGTTGCCTGGATGCACAGAGAGAGAGAGAGGGGAAGGGGGGCACACATTAAAAGACATCAGTGCACTACAAGCAATGCATGCAGGGCAGAATTAAGTGAAAGTTAGTATCCTCCTCTAATTAATCAGGTTCTGGAAACACCTACAAATGCTGTGACTTCTTACCTTACTACTACAGCACAAGTACTACTGGTAACTGATTTACAATACGGATTTATGTGACTCACTGGTCCTGTGTCAGTTCTGATTCTGCCCTGCCCTCTTGCTCTGTATGTAACACCTGTCCTGGCAATAAAGCACTTTTGAACCTGAATTCAATTGGAGACAGCGGGAGAGCTACTGTACAATGACGTTTTCAAACTCTTTGTCACTGCATAGCTACACCACTCTGGTGTTATGGACTCCCATGTGTTTTCCTGCACAGGAGTGTGATCACTTTAATAACGTGTGTAGGGACCAAAATAACACAGGAGCACACTATAATGGCAGATTGGGGAATTAAATATTGAGTTAAACATTGAGGGGGTGTTTTTTACCTCGTTAATGGGGGATTGGAAGTCCACTTAATAAAAGCTACAGCTCTCATTCCAGAATATCAATTAGTCTGTGTGAGTCTTGCAGGTCAGATTTGAAGACTAGAGCATGAAAATTGTTTTTGGCCCCTCAGGATTGCTCTGTAAAATATTTCAAAGTTTTCCATAAGTCTTCAACTTAAATGCATATGTATAACCGAACCCAATGAGACATGACATGGCCCAGGTCATCTTTTATGTTGCCGGGGATTTTCTAAAAAGATATCTGCACTCATCTCTTCGGTTTGTGTGATAGAGGAAGGCGCGGGGAGCTCTTATTTAGTATACAGAGCGCCTGGAGGAACAGGTTTTTGCACAGAAGTCTCCTTCATGCTGTTCAATGGGAGTGCTTCTGAGGCTGTATGATATAAATGACTGGCTTAAAACATAACATCTTCTGTGCCAGCTTCAATGATTCTGAGTGGGCAAAGGAGCTTGTCTTGGGGTTTGGACTCCACTCTCACTAGTTTGTTGTTGTTGTTTTTGTCGCTGATTACTCTGATGTTGTTATCCTTCAGGATTATGGTGTACACTGGCATTGGGGAATCACACTCTTTGATTTCAATGTCATGCACAGATAGTAACCAAAAGTTTCAGTTGTCCTGTGACTTTGGTGGCAGTGTTGATCAAATCTCCACTCTCAACGTCTATTTCTGGTTTATAGGGAAAGAAAAAAACTAAACAAGATGACTATAATAATCTTTTGTTAACACTGGTAATCCTGGTATGTTCCTGATCTTACATCTATATTGAATGTGGTTCGCTAAAAGGAGAACCCTGTGTCATTCTAGAACATGTTTATGTTCTCCAATGCTGTGATCAAAACATGTTTTGTTTCTTGGACGATATGGAGGCACCAACAGAATTATTTACACCATCTTAGGGAATTGGTGAGCGCATAGTAGCAGGTCTCCAGCAGTAGGGGGTGGCGCAGGCATCTGAAGGCAGATAGGCCACAGCAGCACACTCATTATGAATTCATTGGCTCCGAATGGGTTACATGGTTAGAGCTAGACTCGCTTTTATGCAAAACATGCACACTGCATGAAAAACATAGGCCTGTTAATATAATATAAAAAAACATAATTAGACGCATGAACTGACACAGACTTTTCTGCAGAAGGGGCTATTTTCAGAGTGCAGACACCCAGGTAGCAGTGAGAGCCAAGGGGAAGAATGCATCATTATGGGATATAAGAGGAAACAAACAAGCCCAGCAGACTAGCTATTGACATTCCCTCATTATGGCACACATCCTAGGATATAAAATAACATGAAAGCGTGTTCTCAGGGCTCAGTGACTCAGGGTGATTAGACTCCAAGATTGTGCTGGAAGTCTCCTGAGATGTTCCCAAATGCCATCACACATTAGTGTGTGTGTGTGTGTGTGTGTGTGTGTGTGAGGGGGTCTTCTGTCAAGACATGTACAAGAATGACAACATTTCTCCAATAAGGCGGTCCTTGGATTGCATGTGCGCCAACTTAACAATATTGCAAAGTGTTTATTGAATTTCATCAGGCATTCTTCACTCCAGCATCTTCAGAAGCCAAACTTAAAGTGACAGATGACAACAACAACAATAACGACAACAACAACACACACACACACACTTCAGCGGTAAACAATAAAGCTTCATCATTAGGGCTTTAGCGTGTTGATGAAGTTGCTTCATTTGTTTGCCTAACAGCCATCAACTCAGGGATTAAAAACCCTCACAAATTGAGTGTGATGCTAGATTTATAATCCATGCAAAAACGCGCTTGGTGCCACACCATCATGCTCTGCATGCCTCAGCTCGGCGGCGGCATATGTGTGGCTCTGACAAGGGCCGGCGCGCCACTCCATCACACACTGCATTAGTGACAGACAGGGGCATGCTAAGCAATAAAGCTAGTCGAGCCCAGCCAAGTTAATTGCTTCATTAATACGTGATGCAAATCCAATAGAGGGGCGTCATTCAAGGCTGTGATTTAGCCCCAATAATCACAAATCAGTTTGACACAGTGGGTGTTCTCAAGTTGCAGGAGAGGAGTTGCATATATATTTATATATGTATTTATTTATTTACATATATCAATAAATCCCCTGTCCATTTTTTGACAACACTCATGTCACTCATACGTTCACGACGTTTGCGTTTGTGGCATGGATGGACATCACCCTAATCGATGTTATGTAAGAGTTAGTGTACTGCACTGAACTGTGTATCACCTCTGTGATGAGGACCCATGATACACCCACACACACACACACACAAACAAACAGTCTAGTGATTGACCTCCACCAGGAGCAGGTTCAGCTCTCTGAGTAAAGGTCAAGTATTCACAACTCTGCTTGCACACTTAAGGGATTCAACTCAAGGCCAACTGAGTTGTTTTTCTTTTGTGTGTCAGTATGTATTTGTGTGTGTGTGTGTGTGTGTGTGAGAGAGAGAGGGCGAGTGAGAGAGACTGAGTGAGAGAGAGAGAGCATGCTCTGTGTGCCTGTTTTTTCCTATCTTCTTATATCTCTCTCTTTTTTCCTCTTTGCTAATATCTCATTTCATCTTTTTTATGCTGTTAATCCTTTCCCATCCTCTTTCTCACATTCTCTTCTCTCACTTTCTACTCAGTGTTCTCTCATTTCTCTCTGTCTTTGACCCCACATCCTTTCTCTCTCCCTCATTTCGCCTCTTCTCTCTCTCTCTCTCTCTCTCCAGTGTTATAAATTAAGTCAGGCCCCCTGTGATGGTTTGTGGTGGGTGACTGGCTCTAAATCTCTTAGTCTGCTGAGATCCATGCATGAGGGCATTTAGTGCTTCTCTCATGAGGGGTGTGGGACAAATGCTTTCCACCTCTCTCTCTCTCTCTCTCTAAATTACAGGGCTGGGGATGGGCTGCTAGATGCAGTGAAAACTAACCAGCTTGCCCTGGATCATGGATCAATTCTTTGCAGTCAGCTGCCCCCAGTCCTGATCCAAGATATTATCTGGGCACTGTAGGCTGACCTCTACCTCACCTTTGGGAAACAGGGATGTAGCCCCAGAGCATGTGATATATGTGGACTGCCTTCCATGGACAAGAAGAAGAAGAAGAAAAAGAGAAAGAAGAAGAAGAAGAAGAAGAAGAAGAAAAAGAGAAGAAGAAGAAGAAGAAGAAGAAGAAGAAGAAGAAGAAGACGAAGAAGAAGAAGGAGGGATTTGGGATTGTGATAGTTTTCAATGCATATACAGTATGTTGTACACATCCTATGAAATATGAATAACATTGTATCATCAAGAGCATCGGTGGTATGAGGTTGATGCATTTTATTTAATAAATGAATAATGCACACCTTTTTTATCCCTTTTAACACTTTTTTCACTGTTTTTGTAACAATCAGCCACAGTGATGAAGCCACACAATAAACAGGAGTATAAACAGTGCAGCACAGTGTAGAGAGTTGTAATATGTTCTTGTGTTATGACCTTGTGTGAAAGTAAATAGTTTATTTGACATAGTAGTCTTGTAAGGGGGCAAACTGAGATATCTTGTGTAAGATAGACATGTCCAGCTATCCTGAATAATTACTGATGTTTGGTGAGTATACAACAACACTTCCCTGTCAACCTATTTAAAAACTACACACAAAATGAATTATGTGAGGGGACTCAAGACAAACTCCCTGAAAAATTAAAATAACTAGTTTACATAATAGATTGCTTCCGGTAAAGTATGACGGGAAAGATGAGGCAAGCAGATGTTCAAGCACTTGTCATAATCTTTCTCCTCTAGGGTGTCTATGGATTTTTCCTGGAAACTCAAAACCTGCATTCTTTTTAATCCATAAAATATCAGCAGATGCAAAAGCTACGCTGTCCTTGAAATTTGAACTTAACCTTCATTCAAGGTATGAATTATAACTGAAAAAATATAGGTTTTAATCTGGCATTTTCTGTTTGCAACTTTTCTTATAAATAATTGTATGTCTTAAAATGCTAATGGATTTGTGTGAGATTTTATAAGGAAACATTGTTTAAAATAATGTAAAAAGCATAACATTGAAAATGTTGCAGGCATGAGTACTGACAGGGGAAATCTTAGAGCAGTCTTTTAAAATAATACAAAATTCATAAAGAATCTCATAAATTCTAAGTTCTCCAAACAGCAAAGAAAGAAAAAAAATCTAAAAAGATCCAAGGGTGATTCACCTGAAAAAGTTAATACAATCCCAGCATGGTGCCACCATAGCAACTATTTCTTCACTTTTCTTTTTCTTTTTTTCACCTCTGCTCTGGCTCTGGATCACATCAGGGTGGGTATCCACGGCAACCTTGATGCATCATGCCTTCGTCATAGCTCCGGCACAGGAAGAGACGTTGTGCGCTGGCATGACTGTGCCTGGGTGGCAGGCTGTGTTTACATGAGCTGCACAGGAGGTGGATGCTTGCTAATGTCCTAATCGTGCCCCAGTTCCACACTGGGTATTCCGTATTAAGGTATCCATAGCAACGTGCGATTACCTAACAGTCCTGGAGAGAGTGAGTATGGAATAACATGTTGTAAAGCATGTCTGAACCCAGCACACACTCTCACACACACATGCACATACACATGCACAACGCACACAAACATACACACACACACACATACACACACACACACACACACACACACACACACACACTATTATATACACACTATTTCCTTCATACATCTGTGTCCTTTCCACCAAAAATATACACCGAAAGCACCTTCATCTCCATCCTCTTTTTAAAATTCATGTTATTGTTTTCCCTCTCCTTATGAAGTGCACGAGCCTGCCTGCACGTGCATGAGTAAATATAGCTCTCACTGTGCCAACTGTTCCAGGCTCTGATTTCCTGAAATTAGACGAGGACCTGATTCACATCTGCCTTTCCTCCTCATGTCACGTCCCGATACGTCATATGCTGTTCCATTATCTGCTCACTCAGGCGGCACCGTCCTAAAATGGCTCGCCGCCAACTACAATAAGCCTCCACATTTAGTTTACTCTTAATGTGCCTTCCTCCTTTGTTGAAGTATGGTACCGACTGTGGCTTCTTAGCCAGAATTAGTTTCCACCAGCTGTACTCATTTGTTTAGTGGAATACAATTACCACAAACCCCAACAACAAACACAACAGAGAGATCTGGAATAAATCACTATCACTCAAACAAACAAAAAAGCACATGTGAGTTGTAGCCAGTGAGTTACATTTGTTTACATGAATGCACAGTGTATGTGAGCTACCATAAATGACCATGAACATTTTGCACTGTATGTCTTACCATACAAATCATTGTGCAGATTAGTATTTACCTCTAGTCTGTAAGGTAGTTTGGTCTCACTCGTGACACAGCATGGCAATACAATTCACTGCGGAAACTACAAATGGAGCATCACAGATTGCATTTTAGCCGTCCCAGGACTTCAAGCTTGACATTTGAGCTGCACGCCAGCTTCACTGGTAGCAGTGGCGGCACATGTGAGTGGGCTCTGTTCTCATTGGTGGTGGAGCATGTGTAATGGGGGTAATGTTTCTCACCACTTCCCTTTCACTGACTTGTAATGGTTATTCCCTTCACCGTGGGAGAAGACAGAATGCACATAGAGGTTTTTTTTCTTCTTTCTTTTCTATCACGCAAGACTAAAGGGTAAGGCATGTTGCTGGGATCTGAAGCTTTTAGCAGATCTCATGAGGTCGGGCAACATCCCCAATTATTACAATCCGTGTATCTGTTGTAAGCATTTAATAAATGATGGACAGGAAGCGCTAAAAGCAGCCCACTCAGTTACAGTAGGAATATTCCATAAAAGAAAATGTTAGATAGAGTGTGACTGCCAATGTCTTGGCTGGCATGCTTAGCTGTAGCCCAGTCTCAACAGTTATGAAGAAATAATTCAAACTTTCCTGCTTTTTGCAAACTTTCTGAGTGAAATTATGTGGGAGCATATGAGTCATCTTTGGGGATAACAGCAATTTGGGACACAACTCCATAAATATGCTGACGTCTAACTTGTGCCTAGCTCAAATTTGGTATTGACTTTTATCACTGCCCTTGCAGTCACCCACAAAAGACATGGAGCAGGCAAGCATGAGTGTGTCTCCGAATCTAACACAGAAACAGTGTCGTGTTTGAGTTTGCGTTTGCCTGTCTTGCATAAGTGAATCAGGAAGCCCAACAGAATTCACCATGTTGTGTACCTATGACAGCCTTAACCATCCTGAATCTCTCTATGTGTGAACATTTGTGTCTTGGTGTATGCTTGAGTGGTAGCATGAGAAAGAGAGACAGAGAGAGAGAGAGAGAGAGAGAGAGAGAGAGAGAGGGAGAGCATGTAGATGTATGTATGCATGCATCTCTAAATATATGCATTTGCATGTCTGCAACCTACACATTACATCCTCCTACAGTATGCCAAGGGGTCTTTGACTGTCAGCTTGCAGGCCCACCATCAACGCTCCATCTGCACGTGTGGGGCATTTGCATAATTCACAGCTATGCTCCATTTCGCCAATGTCCATTCCTTTCTCCCATCAGAAAGTAATTGAAAGGTTTATTGAGATGAAGAGCAATAATGGTTGTAAATGTGATAACCAACGTCCATGTGACATGCGATGCAAATCTACTGGGAGATATAAAGCCAAATTGACACTCATCCCTGTGCATCGTTGATGCAGTAGCTGATGACATTCTGGAAGAGATGATATCAATATTGTGATATTGAGGCCTTGCTAACAGTGCATTAACTTGTAATGCAAGACAAAGCATTAATGTTTTACAAGGAGCAAGTTTATGAAATTATGATGTATGCAAGAGTGCATTTCCGAAACTGCATGTCATGATGAGTGTCTGATTATGCACATAGAAATCATCGGTTGGAGTATAGTGGAAGGTGGAAGTCTAAGGTAGCTCATGGGGGGACTCTGTGGGGCGGATTTCTGCCCAGTTTCATTGGCTTATATTTTGTGTTTCTGACATACAGTATGTGTCCTCTAACCTGACTCTCGCCAGATGAATTTCATTCCGCCTAGCTCCATCCATCTGGGATCGATCCATTGGAGTGGTGCTTCTGAAGGCTGGGCCTTATTAAAAAATCCTTGCATAAGATTGGATAAGCCACTTGTCCGTCATCTATTGACATGCTACTTCAACCACTCACATCGAAGCCAACCCGTGACGCTGATAACAGTCACACAGTCACATCTATGAAACTCCCGCCCTGCTTCCTGATTGGCTCTATCATACAATCTCGTGCTGAAATCACTCTCAACTACGGTGTTCATTTTAGGACATCCTCAGACTCAGGTGTCAGACTCAGAAAAACATCTGTCATCTTCAGACAAAACTGCCTCAGCGTCAGAAAAACCTCTGTCATCTTCAGACAAAACTGCCTCAGCGTCAGAAAAACCAGACTTAGGTGTCAGACTCAGAAAAACATCTGTCATCTTCAGACAAAAAACCTCCGTCATCCTCAGATAAAACTGCTTCAAACCAAACGGCCTCAGAAAAAAATCTCTAAGGAGTCAGGTCTCAGAAAAAGTGGAGTCAGGTCTCAGAAAAAACACTATCAGAAAAAGTGGAGTCAGGTCTCAGAAAAAATGCTGTCAGAAAAAGTGGAGTCAGGTCTCAGAAAAAACGCTGTCAGAAAAAGTGGAGTCAAGTCAGATGTAGAAATTATAAGTAAAGGTAGAAGGTGATCCAATGGTATACACATTGTAGGAAATCGATGTATGTAAATTAGCTAACCTCACTTCGCTAGTAACATTAGCAGCTGCTGTAAGGCACATACCGGAGTATGCTACGTACTACATACAGCAAAATAATTTGTTTTTCGTAGGACTACGGTACGTTCAATGAGCTAGGGAAAAGTGGGTTAAACGTTTTTCCACCACAAAAGTCCAGAACGACACCTGGACCATTATTTCTTACTTTTGCTAACCATTTCCCAGTTGTAGCCTATACTACCTGTAAGAAACTCCACTTTTTCTGACAGCGTTTTTTCTGAGATCTGACTCCACTTTTTCTGATAGCATTTTTTCTGAGACCTGACTCCACTTTTTCTGACAGCGTTTTTTTCTGAGACCTGACTCCTTAGAGATGTTTTTCTGAGGCTGTTTGGTTTGAAGCAGTTTTATCTGAGGATGACAGAGGTTTTTCTTACCCTGAGGCAGTTTTGTCTGAAGATGACAGAGGTTTTTCTGAAGCTAAGGCAGTTTTGTCTGAAGATGACAGATGTTTTTCTGACGCTGAGGCAGTTTTGTCTGAAGATGACAGAGGTTTTTCTGAGTCTGACACCTGAGTCTGAGGATGTACTAAAATGAACACCGTACTCAACGGAACCGATCCCAGATGGATGTGAGTGGAGCTAGGCGGAATGAAATTCATCTGGCGAGAGTCAGGTTATGTGTCCTCTGCCCCCAAAATAAATAAATAAACAACTCTATAAAAAGGTTATGTTGTGCATCCCCAGGGGCCAGTGTCTTGTAAAGGAAGTGACCACTCTATGAGTTAAATGTGCAGTCCTGCGTGGAATAGACTCCAGTTGTGTGCCCGTGCCCTTGCTGGGAAGGTAGATGGATGAATTGCAAGGAACCCTTTGCCCCACACCCCCGCACCCCACATAAGCTCTAATATAATTCTAGGCCTTCTGTGATTCCTTCTGTGACCCTGTGCAAGTAACAATCAGCCCGTCTCAGCGAGAATCGGTGCCAGGACAGGGGCATCCTGGAGGAACAAACACAACAGCCTCAACAGCAGGAAGAAAGAAAGAACGACAGAAAGGGGTGACCTCGACTCATGCTCCAAATTAGAATTTGCCTCTGAAAATGTGATGATTTTTCAAATAAAAACTGCAAGAAAATCAAACCGGGAAGGCAAATTCTGCCTTAATTAAGTTACTTGTCAAAACAATAACTACTGCAAAATATATGCATAAAAAAAAAAATCAAGGTGTTATTTGCAGGATGCAAGTTCTCTTGAGTGCACTAATATGTCAGTGACGGCATGCTTGCTTTGCCCTGCTGATTTCAATGAAGTGACTCACTAGTGTCTCTTGAGGTACAAAGTAGTATTATCAGAGAATACAGGTTGGGGCTAGCTGGTTAGCATGCTGAGTTGATATCTTGATTGAACATTAGCAAAGGTGTTATATTCCGTCAAAATAGTTTTTCTTCACGTTCTATTTTATTCATTGCTATTTGTAAGTTATTTTTCAACTATATATTTTATATATAACACTTTTAATAATGTGCAAAGACAAGATGAATTGTGTGTACATTCTGAAAGACTTGAGTGCCTTTGTAGTTATCAAAATTAGTGAGATATTCAATCAACAGAAACAGAGCAGGCTGGGACACTCTGATGTAGAAGAAGGAGAGGTGAGCATTATCAATTCACTCTTCATGTGACATATTCATTCATGTGTATTTACTACGGAAGGGATAATGTATGAAACGCCGGTCATTATCGGGAAAATAAGTCCCGACAGGGTCAACCGGTCTTGCTTTGCCCTGAAAGTATTTATTTTCCTGATAATGACCGGCGTTATATACATTATCCTGCTTATTATATGACTACAGCCAAAGCGAAAAATAATAAACTCCACATGATATGTCTCTTTCAGAAGTGGAAAGTGGGGCAGCTGTGGCCCACTGGTTAGCACTCTGGACTTGTAACTGGAGGGTTGCCGGTTCGAGCCTCGACCAGTGGGCCGTGGCTGAAGTGCCCTTGAGCAAGGCACCTAACCCCTCATTGCTCCCCGAGCACTGCCGTTGAAGCAGACAGCTCACTGCGCCGGGATTAGTGTGTGCTTCACCTCACTGTGTGTTCACTGTGTGCTGTTAGTGTTTCTCTAATTCACAGATTGGGTTAAATGCAGAGACCAAATTTCCCTCACGGGATCAAAAAAGTATATATACTTATACTTAAGTAACGAATTACATTTACTCACGTTACTGTATTGAGTAGCTTTTTTGTGTATTTTGTATTTTTTAAGTAGTTTCTAAAATCTGTAATTTTATTTTTACTTGATTACGTTTTGAGTGAAGTATTGTACTTCGCTACATCACAAATCCAATCCGTTACTGAGTAAAAAAAAAAAAGTTAAGACAAACGAAAACCTAAAGGAAGGGGAAAAATTGAGCCCGGAACTACAGTGACAATGATCAGCATGTAGCCAGAGACTTTCTAATGAGGAGACACAGCACTCAAAAAAATCCTCCATAGAAATGCATGGGGTTTAGCCTAGAAATCTAGACGCACCCTAGGGGCAGCAAATTACATTTGCTGCCAAGGCTAGTCTAGCAACTCTCCGTTTGCTTGTGAGCTCGAAAAATTAAACTTCTATCAAGCCAATCAAATCGTGTATAGAGTCGTTAGGCGGGGTTAACATAATGATTGATGGCAGAGTTGCAACGGTTTGACTTGAATTCCCTGCTACTTGAAAACAAATAAGATGGATGTTGCTGTTGGCGAACAGTGTGGCACGAGTTAAGCTTTTATTAAGTTGGCAAAAGTTTGAACTAGCCAATTAGCTCTGCTGGTGGGAAACGCATGGGACTCACAGGAATGGGAATTTGAAAGACAACCGATTATCCCGCCCCTCGGACTGAGCGCTGCGAACGGTGAGTGCCCAGTCCCTACATTTAATGTGGGTCTGGCTTGTCAGGCTACATGGGGTTAGTTTGTAACGCCAATATGGCCATTGTCTACTGTAGTAATGCGTCCAAGCGGATGGTGAGACTCCGGCAATGAAATTCAAGTTGATGTAATCTCCTTTTTTTTATTAGTATTAATATTAAGCTACCGGCAGGTTTATGCAACAGACAAAACAGGAAACAAAAAAAACACTGATACAAAAGGAAAACAAACACCGGGACAATGCCCACTAGGGTCTATGCCTACCTCAGAGGCCTTTCAACAGGACCTCTCACTCCTGAGAAGGAATCCTTTTGACTGCGCTCTGCGAACACCATTTAAAACACTGGACTAAACCATGCATAGCAACAAATCAATTAATTCAAATTCACCACCCTTTGGTTAACACATGGCATAGGCAATACACATTACTAACAATGCGTTCATGATATTTCCATACAATGTCATAATAAACCTCACTAAGCACCAAATAATATTACCACTCTAAACCCACCTGCGCCAATAAGCACTCCCGTCTGGTAGCGAAGATGCGCTTAAAAGTGTCCCTTGCCCAATACTCCAGTTTGCGGAAAGCAACTGAAGCACCGAGAACAGGCAAGTTACATACACACAATCATACATACACCCGGACAAAGCACTTCCATCTCCCAGCTAGTAAGCATTGGTGTTATAATCGCTTTTAGAGAGCGCTTACATTACTGATAAATAGATGCACGCTTCAACCTCTATACATGTCGGCTTTGATTCCTGTATGTTTCCTTTAAACCAATTTCTAGTTTAACTTAACCCCGTCCTGACCGCCTCAGGTCTGTGGCATTCACAACATGTTATCAAACAAATCAACATCGCAACATGATTTAATAAGCTGTCTTTGTGCAAATGTTTGTAAAGTCATTGTTCCCGTTCTTGGCGGGAAAGCCGCTTTTGCCAGTGACAGGCGCACTGCGGCTCTGTCACATTACCCCCCCTCAAGAGTCTTCGTCCCGAAGACCCTCGACAGGAAATCCGCAGTCACATTTTCTGTGCCAGCCCTGTACTGCACAACAAACCTGTACGGCTGCAGGGACAGATACCACCTAGTTACCCGCGAATTTGTGTCCTTCATGCGATCCCGAGCCACTGGAGGGGCCGATGGTCTGTCTCAGTGTAAAGTCCTTTCCAACCAAATAGTACCTTAATGAGTCCAGTGCCCACTTAATCGCCAGACACTCCTTTTCAAAAGTTGAGTACCTTTGTTCTCTGGGAAATAACTTCCTGCTGAGGGAAGACCACCGTTTTTGTTCACGGGCTCTCCTGCAACAGGGCTGCCCCCTAGCCCCACCCGATGCATCAGTCTGCACCGTGAAGGGCTGTGAAAAGTCTGGACTCTGCAGTATTGGGCTCTTAGTTAGACAACTCCGCCAGCTCAACAAAGGCCTTAGCACATTGCTCTGACCACTGCACCTGATTGGGGCTAGACTTCCGGGTAAGGTCAATCAGTGCTGCCGCCCTGCTGGAAAAACTGTGGTATGAAACGCCTATACCACCCCACCATGCCCAGAAAGGCCGGACTTGGCGCGGTGGTGGTTGGCACAGGTGTCTCCAGGATAGCACTGATCTTCCCCACTTGTGGCTTGATTGTCCCCCTCCGATGATATAGCCCAAGATAGTGCACCTCTGACTGGGCTAAGGTACACTTTCGGTGATTGACCGTCAGGCCAGCCCTTTTCAGCCGCCCCATCACATCTCGCACATGAACCAGGTGCTGGTCCCAGGACTGGCTGTGGATCACCACATCATCAATGTATGCTGATCGTGAGTCCCTGGCACCCTCCAGCACCTGGTCCATGAGACGTTGAAACGTGTCGCTGCTGCCCCCTGTAGGCCAAAGGGCATGTAAGCGAACTGGTAAAATCCAAAGGTGTCGGAAGGCTGTGAACTGCTTTGAACCCTCCGCCAATGGCACCTGCCAGTACCCCTTGCTCAAATCCAGGGTTGACAGGAACTTCGCATTGCCCAGGCGGTCGATCAAGTCATCCACCCTAGGCATTGGATCTGCGGGTCAAAGGAAGAGATGCGTTCAATTTCCTAAAATCCATACAGAACCTCAGTGTTCCATCCTTCTTGGGGACAAGGACAATAGGACTGGACCATTCGCTAGTGGACGGTTCTATGACACCCATCTCCCCATAGCCTCAATCTCCTGCTTGATCTTAGGCGGTAGTTGAGCTGGCATCTTGATAACATGGGAGTCTCACTGGCCCTGCTGATTTCACATGAATCTGATGCTCCACCAGGCTAGTCTGGCCTGGGCTCTCACTGAACACTCCTGCGGAATACAGGCCCCTCAGCTCCCTCTGCTGGGCCTTGGAGAGTGTGACAGCTCAACCCTTGTCTCCTTGGGCTGCGCCACGGAAAATACTGTTCTTCCCATTCCTCTTCTTCTGCAACTGCCCTAGCAAACAGCTGCTGCCCCACAGGATGCTCCCCTGGCCTGCCATTCCCTGAGCATGTTGATGTGGAAAGTCTGGTTCTTTTCTTTTTGCTGGGGTGGCGATCATGTAAGTGACCTTACCCGGCGGCTGAGGGACCTCATAAGGCCCCTGCCACTTGGCTAACAGGCTGCTCTCGAGGTTGGCAGCAACAGTAACACCTTTGCCCTGGTTTAAAAGCCCTGTCTGTCGCTACCGTGTCGTACCACCTCCTCTGCTTGGCCTGCGCTGCCTGCATATTTTCTTTCACCAACTCTGTCAGTTGTTGCATCGGTCTCGCATTTTTTAAGACATAGGACAAAATGTTCATTCTCTGCTCTGGCTGTTCACCCTCCCAAGCTTCCTTTGAGAACATCTAGCGGCCCCCTCACCTTTCTCCCATACAGCAGTTCAAAAGGTGAGAAGCCTGTGGAAGCCTGAGGAACCTCCCTATATGAAAAAGGAGGTAGGGTAGCCAGTCATCCCAATGGCCAGTCTCTGCGACAAATTTCCTGAGCATACTTTTAAGAGTCTTATTAAAGCGGCTCCACTAAGCCGTCCGTTTGAGGGGTGGTAAGGTGTTGTTTTCAGGCCTTTTATACCCAGGTAGTTATACACCTGCTTCATCAGCTGTGATGTAAAATTTGTCCCCTGGTCTGTAAGAACCTCCTTGGGTATGCCCACCCTCGACACTAACTGAAGGAATGCATTGGCCACTTGTCTAGCCCGCACATTTCTCAGTGGGAGCGCCTCTGGGTATCTTGTTCGTAGTCCATAATCACTAAGATGTACCTGTTGCCCTTATGACTACGGCTCTAATGGCCCAGACGATATCCATAGCCACCCTGCTAAATGGGACATCTATGACTGGCATTGATACTAATGGGGCTCGATCCCTCTTCTTATTGGGTGCGGTCATCTGACATTCTTGGACAGGTTTTGCAGAAGTTCACTATGTCGGTATACATGTTGGGCCAGTGAAACCTATCCACAATCCTCTCCCAGGTCTTGTTCTGCCCTAGGTGCCCACCCCACCCACTTGAGTGACCCAGCTCCATGACCATCTGACGTGACCTTTGGGGAAGTACCAACTGCTCTCCCTCTTCCCCATGCCGATAAAGAATGCCTGCGCTCTAGTTTGTACTTGGGCCTAGTGCATCACCCTTCTGATCCTCAACCAAGTCTTTAAACAAAGACTTGATTGAAGCGTCTTCTCTTGTAACTGTCTGATGTCGGTTGGCATTGCCAGATCGAAATCAGCTCCTATCTTGGGCTGTGGATCCCTCTCATCTAGTCGAGTACCCTGGAACTTCTCTTTCCTCCTAAGGTTCTTAGATTTTGGGCGTGAGCCCACTGGAAAAGGTAAGGACTCCCATGACCTAGCCGTCACCCCTGCCTTACTTTGTGCCCGTGTAATTGCCATGTTACAACTCTTCTCTGGCTCAACTAGGGAGGCTAACCCAGGAATATCCTTTCCCAACACCACCTGATAAGGTAAGTTGTCAGCTACTCCGACTGTGACTAGGTAAGACCTCCCTCGACTTCCAGATAAACATCTGCTGTGGGGTAAGCTACCTCATCCCCATGGATACAACGAATGACCAAATTCTTCTGGAGTGGACCTTCTCCTTTGCTAGCCACTTAGCACTAATCAAACTCTGGCTGCTGCCCGTGTCAATCAGTGCTTCTAGCTGCTTTACCATTCACCTTCACCATGGTCATGGATTCCCACCCCACCGAGTCCCCATCTTCCCTCTGCTGAAGTGCGTAACAAATATGGGTTTGCTTAGGCTTTCTACTGGGGCAGTTAGGCTTAATGTGTCCTATCTGGCCACAAAAGTAACATTTAACATCATCAGCATTTTGTCTTGAACTCTTTGTTCCCGATTTAATCTCCTGCCCACCCTCCTTTCTGACAGAATGTGGAACATTGGATTCTCTTACCCACCCCAGTTGGTATGCTCTCTGTCCCCTTGGCGCTGTAATGAAGTCCTCTGCTAAAAGCACAGCTTCTCTGGCGATCTGGGGTTATGTTCTCTGATCAGAGGGGGCGTGGCTGTTGACCATCCTGAGGAACTGCTCTAGCGAGCATGTCTCAATCTCCTCTTTAGAGTGTGACTGAGGGCACACCCACTTGTTGAACAGCTCCCTCAGCCCTAGTGAACAGCTCCTTAGGCGATTCACCCGGCAGTACTGGGGAGTTCACGAACTGGTGCCTGTGCGTTTCGGGTGTATTTTGAACTTTTCCAAGATGGCTTGTTTGACTTTGTCGTAATCCCATGATTCTGATATATCCATTGCCAGGTATGCTGCTCTTGCTTTTCGAGAGCAGCGGTACCAGATTCAATGCCCATTGACCCCTTGGACACTGACTGATAAGCTGCCATACGTTCAGTAGCCAAAAAGTGCTTTCGATATCCTCGTCCTCTGCAAGGCGTTGCATTTTTGGACCCTTCCACCCGGTGAATTATCGACCCTGCTCCATTGCCGCTGGATCCCCTGGCGCTGCTGATGATTGGACCCTGCCATTGCGGCTGGAGTTGCTGCCGCTGTTGCCCGACCCGCTGCTGGGACCCTTGCGTTGCCGCTAGAGTGGCTGCCGCTGTTGCCGCTGCTTCGCTTGGACCCCTGCCGTTGCCGCTGGAGTGGCTGCGCTGTTGCGCCATTGCTGCTGCTGGGGTAGGTGCTGCCTTCCACCCTGCTGCTGCGGCTGGCGTAGATGTTACCGTCCGATCTGCTGCTGCGGCTGTTGGATTAAGCGCTGCCATCAGATCTACTGGTGCTGCTGTTGCTGGCGTGGGCCCTGCCGTCAGACCTGATGCTGCTGCTGCTGCTGTTGTTCTTGTTGGGACTGCTGCTTGGCCCCTGTCGCTGGCCCTCCATCCCAACTCAGTATACCTCGTGCTGGACTTGGGGCTCTGGGCGCTGGCGCGGCGAGGAGAGTCCTCTCCTCTCTCTTGCCTTTCTCGCTGGACTTCACCTTGCAGAAGGGCAAATTGCTGGAGTCATATTCTTCCATCTTTGTTCTTGTGCGTGCTTGCTCTCGAACATACCTTTCTTCTTGTTGCTTCTGCTTTGATGCATGAATTGCATGAACATTGTTTGTAGATTGTGGAGAGCTTCCCCTCTTCCCCTTGTGTCTGGTCGTCAACACTTTTTAAGCCTCCGTCCCAACTTCTTTTTTCTTGTGAGCCTTTGGAGCCATCTTTACCTTGACATTTCAGCCTGGTCTTAGGACACTTGTAGTTTCCACTGCCACCAAATGTAGTAATCGTCCAAGCGGATGGTGAGACTCGGCAATGAAATTCAAGTTGATGTAATCTCCTTTTTTATTAGTATTAATATTAAGCTACCGGCAGGTTTATGCAACAGACAAAACAGGAAACAAAAAACACTGATACAAAAAGGAAAACAAACACCCGGGACCAATGCCCACTAGGGTCTATGCCTACCTCAGAGGCCTTTCAACAGGACCTCTCACTCCTGAGAAGGAATCCTTTTTTTGACTGCGCTCTGCGAGACACCATTTAAAACACTGGACTAAACCATGCATAGCAACAAATCAATTAATTCAAATTCACCACCCTTTGGTTAACACATGGCATAGGCAATACACATTACTAACAATGGGTTCATGATATTTCCATACAATGTCATAATAAACCTCACTAAGCACCAAATAATATTACCACTCTAAACCCACCTGCGCCAATAAGCACTCCCGTCTGGGCGCGAAGATCATGAAAAGTGTCCCTTGCCCAATACTCCAGTTTGCGGGAAAGCAACTGAAGCACCGAGAACAGGCAAGTACATACACACAATCATACATACACCCGGACAAAGCACTTCCATCTCCCAGCTAGTAAGCATTGGTGTTATAATGCGGCGCTTTTAGAAGCAGCTTATTACTGATAAATAGATGCGCTTCAACCTCTATACCGCGCCATGTTTTGATTCCTGTATGTTTCCCTTAAACCAATTTCTAGTTTAACTTAACCCCGTCCTGACCGCCTCAGGTCTGTGGCATTCACAACATGTTATCAAACAAATCAACATCGCCAACATGATTTAATGGCTGTCTTTGTGCAAATGTTTGTAAAGTCATTGTTCCGTTCTTGTGGAAAGCCGCCTTTGCCAGTGACAGACGCACTGCGCTCTGTCACATCTACACATATCCCACCCCTTCCTCAGCAAAACGTCGACATGTGAATACATTGAGCCAATCATGTGGTGTGATGTGAATACACTGAGCCAATCATATGGTGTGTTGTGAAGACATCGTGCCAATCATGTGTTGTGAACTCGCCGCTGGAGCAAGATTGGTGTCATGAAGCCTTGCGCACGAGCATTTCTGCCGAAATGGATGCCCGACGAGTGCCCAAAAAGTGTTGCCATATGGCCGCCGAGTGGAGGGACTTCCCTAAAAGGACTTTGATGTAGCCTACCATAGGACATGAATCAAGCTGGCGCCAAGTCTTTCTACAAGAGATGGAGATGGAGGCAGATCACGAGATAGGGTAGGCTACCTCAGATGACATGTGTAACCCAGGAAGGTGTATGTTCCGCTCCTTCAATGGGTTGTCTCGGTTCGTTTTTAGCACTAAAGATTGCGAGATATTCAAGCAGTTTAACACCATGGGATTCGTGTTTTAACGTTTGTGCTCACCTTTAGAAAGAAGTTTATTAGCAGTTGTTTTCCCTCATTTTGATCACTTTCTTTTTCCTGTTCTTGCCTTTGTTTTTTGTAACCCAACTTGGTATTCTTGGAGAAAGACATTGCCAGTAGCACAACAATTAGCGGCCCACTAGCGATGCTCAACTACATAAACGAAATGAGATACCTTATGAATCGTGCAGGCGGACTAAACCATTTTGCATTTTGCTTCCTTTAGCAAGGGAGAGTGTGAGTGACCTTAGACCAGGGGTATCAAACACATATTAAGTAGGCCTAGTGGGCCGGATTTGTTGGAATGAGACCTTGTGAGGCGGGGCGTCATTGTCATGATCATTATTATTTTTCTACATGGGTGTCAGAGTGTTTGATGATATCACAAACAAGTACAAATAATGTTCTGCTGTCATATAGCCTACTGCTCTTACTCTCTTGAAATGCCCTACTTCCATGTTAGTTTTTCTGCTTCTTCCTTCCTGAGGATGGTTTGTAGTGCTAGGTTTATTTAATCAATTTATTATATTATAGAGATATTGCTTATTACACATTGTTGAGGACAACTGGATGTGAATATCTTTTTTCTAATTTTCCCTTCCTACCTTAAACATCTGGGGGGCCGTATAAAACCTGCTGGCGGGCCTGATCTGATCCCGGGCCTTACATATGTTTGACAGCCCTGCTTAGACAGTCTTTTTCACTATTTTTTGTATACAGAAGTCAGTCAGTCAGACTTTACATTTCGTCTGACATTCATTTTGACATTTAATTTGTAAATGAAAATATTCAGGTAAAATAAAATATATTCCTTTTAAAGGGCCCTATCCTCCATTGGGGCCCTAGTAATCAGTCCCAATTTCCCCCCAGTCCGACGCCCTTGGATCTGCTGAACTCCTTTCCAACAGTTTCAGTTTCTCTCTGAAACTCAACATGGGCCTGCCTGCCTCAGCTGCCTGTGAGCAGCTTTTCAGTTGTGCTGGATTACTGTTCACTGCAAAGCGAGCTAGGATGAGCGTGATTTTTCACATAGATCTCCATTTCCCGAGGTCACCGACATCTAGTAGGCTGCTGTGGTACAAAAAACCCCCTGACAACAATCGGTTTTACCTAGCTCGAGTAGCTGCAGCCAGCAGTTAAGGCAGCCAGGCAGCTACAGCGCTACACTCTGGGGCCATGAACATGGGGGCTCACGAACATGCCCCTGAGTGTAGGCTGTAGCTGCCTGGCTGCTGGCTCCTGGCTGCAGCAATGAGCTTAAACCGCATTGTTTTGAGAGATTTTAAATATCCCCAAAAAAAAAGTAACTAAGTAACTTATACTTAAAGTACATTTTAAATGAATTACTTTTTACTTTTACTTACTCTTACATTTTCAGATGGGTAATTTAACTTGTACTTGAGTGATATTTCATCAAAGTATTGGTACTTTTACTTAAGTACAATATTTTAGTACTTTTTCCACCTCTGGTCTCTTTACATTTATTTTTCTTACCGTTTCGTTGTGGCCTTTGCTGCAGAAACAAATAGTTCACAGCACACGCTGATTCTTTAGAACACAGCTCATCAACCATCTGCTTTCACATTTGAATGAAGAAGTGACCGGACTACTTGCGAGTGATATGAAAGACGTAAATAAGAAGCACAAAACCCATTTTCCTTGACAGCGGTCTGTTATACATAGCAACGGTTTGTTATACAAAATGATCTGACCTCCGAACGTTGGGAAGGCCCATTCAAGTGAATGGAGCATTCTACTGCATTATGAAGAGCTGTGTAATAAGGTTTACAGTATATATTTACCATTCAAACAAGCATAATATGAAACAGATATTAGTAAGTGCTCTACTCTGCATAACATTTTTTGTCACATCAAGACACATATTTATACGCAACCAATGATGTACATGTTTACAAAACGGTAATAAAGAGTTTATAAGAAAAGTACAAGAAATGTACTCTCACACACAAACTTCTCAGGTTGTGAGACCTTTGAAAACAACCATTTGTGTCATTTGCAAATTAAGCAGTGAAGGATGGTGATGAAAATGTGGTGTGCTATTGAATGCAGCTCCTGGGAAAGAGGATAAAAGCCCTCCTCCTCCTTCTCCTCCTCATCCACCTCTTCCTCCTCCTCCTTCTCCTCAGCTTCCAAATACTGGCAGCCGCTGTATCTTTAAGGCTGTTATTATTTGGGGATGAATCAAGGCTACACTGTGGTCCAGCCGGACAGATAATCACATGGCCAGTGCTACTGTTTCTCCCCCCGCCGAGGACGGATCTGAGGAGATAATCTCAAAACCTTTGAAGTCCTCCCTCCGCACTCTCCCCTCATCCCCTCCTGCCCCCTCCAACCACCCACCCCAGTTCCCAGCCTCTGCAAATTCTATTGCCTCCAATGCAATTCTCTAAAGAGAACATGTAGTACTCAGTGCCAAACAGACAACTGTGATGTACCCAAGGCATTGGCATAGTGACGCCAACCAGCCGCTGAATGGAATGTGCTTACCCCGCCTCCTGACTCAAGGCACGCCCGCTGAGAGGACAAACTCGCGGTGATGATGTCACACCAGTGCGTTGTTATTCTAATTACCCTCTAACCACCTCTGGGGCGGCGAAGGAGCGGGTGGCATAGAACGCGCTCAGTGGGGTGCACAGAGATTACGAGCATCAGAGCATCCCGTCCTATCCCAACCTGCCCTCCTCTCTCTCTCTCTCTTGCTCTTCCTCTCTCTCTCTCTCTCTCTCTCTCTCTCCGTTATTTGCCCCCCTGTAATTGCTTGAACAGAATGTATCCTCCTCCACTCTGGTCAAATATAATTACAGCACTGAGGAGATATTAGCGGCATTGGCTTTGGCTGTCCTTTGAACTGGTCCCCTCCTTGAAGGCGGGAAAATTGACATGCTCACTGATAATTACCCTAATCTGGAAGCTCATCAAAGGGAATGCGTTATGTTAAGGCATTATGTTACTCGGCAAGGGTCTGCCTTTGTGACGGTTGTTCACTTGACCTCATCAAAGTAACAGAAAAACTTGATCAGATGAGACGCATTAGTGCAGAGTCCAGGTTCATTTAGCAATACTACACTGTGATTGCATTTGGAGTCGAGAGTAGAAGCACCACAACCAATCAGAACACACTGAAGGTGTAGCCTAGGAGGCCTGGCACTGTGTTGGAACTTTTCAACTGACAGAGAACTCTGTTCTGGTTCATGCTCCAGGTGTTGCACAGTTTGAAGCATTTTAGCCCAAATTAAATTGTGTAAGTAACAGAAAAGTTGGTTCAAAGTAGGGTTTTTAAAAAAGTAGTTTTTTTCCCCCTGTGAAACAGAGTTGGCGTATCATTCTTATCAACTGTAAACAAAAAAGTTAACTGGCATTACACACTTTTATATACAGTCTATGGCATTACACAGCTAATGTTACGTAATGGCCATTACGCAGCAAATAAAGTCTTGTCTCCACCATTTTGATGGGACTACTGTCATATCATTATTTCCTGTGTGCGCATGCAACACCCTCTGTTGATGAAGCATTCTTTGTTCCACTTAAAACTGTTGGAAATGTTGAGTTGTTCCCTAGATAGCACCAAGGTACAACGAATTCTGAACTGAACCAGTTGGAGAATCTATTCTATTAGTCAAAAAACGCTCTGTGTAAGGGCTCAGCATGGCAGCTCACAGCAGAGATGGATGATTAATTCCCCTCTTATAGATTCTTCAATTCTCTGTCGTAACACAATCATTTGCATCACAATCACCCATGGAATAAGCATTCATCTGACTCCAACCACAAGACGTGTGGTTTGGGATAAGCGCAGATCTTGTCCTATGAAAACAGCATTTGATTGCACAAGTCAATGAGAGGCACAGCGGGTGTGGCAAAGAAAGCATTTCGCTCAATAATATGGATGATTGTGAGGAAATGGTGTGGATCCATACCAGCTTATACACTATAAGGATGTTGGGCTGTCTGTCTGATAAATGACTCGTTTGTCAGTGCCCCTTTTAGAAGTAATAACAACCAAACTTATGAATGGAGAATAAGAAAAGACCTTACATTTTTTATTTTTGAGTTGGCACGCATTACTACACCCAGTAACTCAACATAGCCACTGAAGCTACAGAAGCTAATTGATATTCACAGTCAGTAACCATACATGGACTTGTTAAGCATCATTAATTGCAGTCTTCTCCAGTGTGGAGATTTACTTGATGAGAATTCTGCTCCAAAAACAATTATAATTTATTTCAATTTATCACCCCAATAACCATCAGTTAACCATCTTCATGACATCAGTTTGCAGCAACTAACAACAGGCTACAGGGGTATTCATCAGGTTATTTCATGCCTCCCTGCTGCTTAAATCAATGAAATAGTGTCAAAGAAAAAAAAGCCTGTTTTACAAGAAACAACTTAGCAACATTTCAAAACATCACCTCTGAAGAAATACAAATGAAATCAATCACACAAATAAATAATAAAAAACACAATGATGACCTAACAATCATACAAAATGAAGTAAATAATTAAACAAAGGTGTAATACAATGTAAATAAGTAATTATGTTAATAAATAAGTACAACATAAGTGAATATATAAATAAATAAATAAATATAGACACATATATAAATAACAATTTGAAAATCATTTGCCCTCTTTGTTGAGGCTCCATCATCCAAGCCCAACAGGTCATTTGATCTTTAAAGGTCAGTCTTATTAGGTGTGGAGCATGGCTGCTCTTCCATCTCCTCCTGTGGTATTTCTCTATACCTCTCACCACAGACCACATGGGTCCCCAGAGACTCAGCCCTCTATGGGCTTCTCTTCATCCTGCCGTAGGGCTGCAAGACCATCCAAGGCCTTCCCCCACCATTGCAACCTCCCACCCCACCCTCTAACCTGACCAGCCTCTACATCCACCTCCTCCAGAACCACCTCCGCCGCTTGTCAATATTGATTGCCCAGACGGGGTGTCCATTCCATTCCATTCTCCTCCCTCCCCGTCTCCCCAGATAACCTTTTCATTACCCTCCTGTATGTGTGTGTGGTGTTAAAAGCCCTGGCGTCTCATTTTCAAATAGATTTCCCATGACACCCTTGGCTCCCCTACCATACGCACTCCCACCAGGCACCGGACCCCATAACTGTCTTTAAAGTGATTATGCATTTAATCTGAGCTCGCCATTGATTCATCTCCTCGCTCTGTTTGCACTTCCTTCTAGGCAACTTATTAAATGTATTGGCTCGAGATTCCTGCGGTTGGCTCCATTGACTGTGAGGTGTTCTTCCAAATGTTCTCACAGAGAGATGAATCAATTAGAGTTTGATTGGCCTCGCTTTTAAAACTTGGGCTGATGGAGACATAGCTTGTGGAGACGTGAACTATACAATTGGTAAACTCGAGGCGCTGGCATTTATATCACACTGGGACACTGAGTGCTCTGTAGGCACCTCCTAGGAAGAACATGAGCGATTATGGTTTTATGTCTGAACCGATTATTGTCATTAGTTCGGTTAGAGTTTTTGCAATATACTGTACGCCTATTTTGATCAAAACATACATGCTGTGTAAAATGAAAGTAAACATAGCCCTAAATGTAGCCCTAAACTTAGCCGTGGCCATAAAGGAACTCCATTTTTATCACAATGAAATACAAAAAAAACTGCTGTTATGTAGTATGAGTTTCATAAAACCTCCTGACCCAAATAAAATTCACAGTTCTATTTTCTAAAATTCTGGACGTCCTAGTTTCTGACATGTTGTCGGGTCTGTATGAAATGCTATGGTCGCAAAACAATAAAAAGAACCTGTTCTGACCTATACCTTTATGCATTCAAAGCAGTCAAAGTTATTACATAAACACTGATAACAGTTTCAAACTGTATTCTCCCACAAATGCACATATGCACAATTAAGGGTAACACTTTAATTAAATTAAGGGTAACACTTTACTTGAAGGTATCTACATAAGAGTGATAGATAGATAGATAGATAGATAGATAGATAGATAGATATATATATATAGATACTTTATTGATCCCCAGGGGATACTCCCTTAGAGGAGTAAACACTGTCAATTGTCAATCGCACTGGACATTTTTCATCCACGTTCCTTCATCCTCTTACTCCCCAAATTGACTTGTCTCCCCCTGTCATAACCCTAATACTAACCCTAACCCTAACTTTTCATGACAAAAACTGAATGATATGTCATAAACTGAATATGTATATTCATATATTCAATAATACTGAATATGTCATAAACGTTTGTTTGCGTATGACTTGTTTATAATATTTATGACACGTTCATGACAGTTCATGTCCATGTACTGTAGATACCTTCAAGTAAAGTGTAACCCAATTTACCCCATTTTCATGAAACCATTTGATGTTCTCCATTTACAATAGAGAATATATAATCATGAATTGAATGTAAATGAAAACATGCTTTTTACAAAGTGACAGAGCGTATATCTGATATTTTGTTTACCAGATCTGGCCAGTGTTCTCCCAAACTGGAAATGATTTGATTAGCCAAGGAACAGCTGCCTCACTCACTCTTCACTCTCTCCATTTTCTGGTGTCCCCTCATGTCCCAAGAGGCAGCAGGTTGTCTCCGAGTGCCTAGCTTGGACACAAACACATCTGCTCACACACACACACACACACAAACACACACACTCTCTCTCTCACACACACACACACACACACACACACACACACAAGCACAAAATTGTCTCTGCCCACAAACATCCGGAACCTCCACTGTGATACTCCCTTAGGGGAGTGAACACTGTCAATTGTCAATCGCACTGGACATTTTTCATCCACGTTCCTTCATAATCTTACTCCCCCCCCCCCCCCCCTAATTGACTTGTCTCCTCATGTGTGTCCCTCATCGCTCCCACGTGAGGCACCACTCAGGCCATTAAACTCATTGTAAACGATAAAACGGGGGCTCCCATCGCTGGGTGGGTGGTGACAACAGCAGACAACAAACAAAGCCTCCGCTCCGCCGGCAGCGTGCAGTGCCAGCCACAATCTCTCCAGCCGTTTGCATCTCTCCATCTCTCTTCTCTCTCCAGCAACTGAACAAACAGGGCGCCATAATGGCTCACATGGAAAGTGGAGGAGATGTCATACCTGTGTGTGTGTGTGTGTGTGTGTGTGTATGTGTGTGTGTGTGTGTGTGTGAGGCCTTTTTTCCCAGTAGGGAAAAGTGTCTCCCCTTTGTGTTATCAATGCCCTACCGCTACCGCCATTTCCCACAATGCCTCCCACATAACTTTCCCACTGACAATAGCTGCATGTACCTGCCATGTAGCGGACAGAAAACCTGGGGAAAATTCCCTCTCTCTTGCCTGGCCGTGTGCTACCTCCGCACTCCCTAATTTTCTTTTCAACAACCTGGCAAAGACTCGTTCACTGCAACTTCTCCGGCCAATAGAGATAACTGTTTGGTGGATCAAGGAAAAAAAAAAGATGACATTTCAGTGATGTGAAAATGATTGCACAGATAAAAAAAGAAAAGAAATGTTTCTAATGCCTGAACAATTGAAACGTATCATGCACTTTAGCAAAAAAACTTTGACACAAAATGGAAGAGACATCCCATCATTTTCTTTTTAAATTCTACAGCATTGTCAGGCATACTTGTACTGCATATGCCATGCTGTTGCTGTCCATGAGAAATGTCAGAAGGAAATGCATTTGTCTCAAAATCGATGAGTCATTTGACAAAGGTTTACTTTTTTGGGAGCTGTATGGAAAGTCTCCTGAAATTATGTCGGGAGAATTTCAGGTCAATCTGCCCTCCCGAATATATGCAGTAGCCAGATTGAAGTCAGGGTGACTTTGGAGGACACAGTGATCTAACTAATTGGGGATCAGGTGAATCTAATAATATCTCTGCAACTGTGTAGAGAAAGGACACAGTAAATCATATTTATATACATATCATATATAATAATTAATATAGATGTAGGATATATATATGCTATTCAGTCACATGGTGGTGTTGCATGGTTCTCTGTAGGGGTGTGAATCTCTCATGTAAAAGACGATACGATTTGCATCTAGATACATGGGCACGATTCGATACAAGAAAAGATACATGTTTATAAAAAACGATTCAGTACGATTCGATGCAATGCGATTCGATGCAATTCGATGCAGTTCAAGAATGGAAAGCATTCTGAAAGATTTTTTAGCATTTGCTCATGGTGCACATTAATTTTATATTATCAATTATCATGGTCATGGTTGTCGATTAGGCAAAAAAAAAATGTGAATATGATTATCGAAACTGAGGTTTGTTTCATATATTGTATTGAAATGAAAAAATAATAGTCTACATTTCAGTCAAACACAGCAGCCAAATACAACATAAAAATACATTTTTATAGACTTTACAGATTTTATAGAGTTATATCTGATTGTTTTCATGGAGCTGTAGCCTTGCTGAGGATACAAGGATACAAGGATACAAGGAAGTTTATTGTCACATGCATATAGTTACTGGAAGTAAGAAATGCAGTGAAATTATGTCTGGTGTCAGCCTATTTGTGCATTAATGGGGGGGGGGGGGGGGGGGAAAAAGTGCAGTAGAAGAGGGGTTTAGTAGATTAAGTGGCAAGGGCTGCATAAAAAAGGTGGGGGGAGGATTGGGATTGGGTGGGGGCACCAACAAGGAGCACCCAAGAGCAACAGGGGCAAGGAAAAACTCCCTTACCAAGGAAGAAACCTTGGGCAGATCCACGGCTCAAGGGGCTAACCCAACTGCCAGGGGTCTTGGTGTGTGTGTTGGGGGGATGACAGGGGAGATGGGATAGTGTGCTGTGTATGTGGGGAGAGGGCAGTGTGCAATATGTGTGTTGGAGAAGCTTCCTCATGAGACAATGTGCTGTGTATTGGGGGCAGTGTGCTGTAAGTATGTTGGGGATGTGTGTTGGAGAAGCTTCCTGATGAAATAATGTGCTGTGTATGTAGGGGCAGGGACTTACTATTGCAAGCAGGAGTACTGTATGTAATGTATGTGAGTGATGACAGTGAAGATGTGTGTGTGGTAGGGAGTGGAGCAGTGACTGTGTGTGTGTGTGTGTGTGTGTGTGTGTGGAGGGTGGAGGTGGGTAGGTGGGGGCAGTGTGCTGTAAGTATGTAGAGGATGTGTGTTGGAGAAGATCCTGAAGACAATGTGCTGTGTATGTGGGGGCAGTGTGCAACAAGTATGTAGAGGAGTGCTGTATGTATGTGAAGTGATGACAGTGATGATGTAAGTGTGTGTGTTAGGGGATGGGGGTGGGGTGGGGTGGGGGGGGGCAGAAAGGCTAGGCAATCAAGGACATGGGTAGATGGAGGAGAAATCAAAATAAAAATAAAAAGTGTGCAAAAAAGTTGGAGAAAGTCAGATATGTGTGTGTGTGTGTGTGTGTGTGTGTGTGTGTGTGTGTGTGTGTGTGTGTGTGTGTTTTGTGTGTTTTGGCGTGTGATGAAATAAGAAAAATAAATAAAAGGTCTGTAGCATAGGAGAGGGATGTAAAAGTGCTAAAAGTCTTGTAGGTGTGTGTGGGTGTGTGTGGGGGTCATGGAGTGCTGAGGAGTGAATGAGTGCAAAGTCAGTATAGTGTGAGTTCAGAGTTGGGAAATGTTTGAGAGTGCTGAGGAGTGAATGTGTGCAAAGTCAGTATAGTGTGAGTTCAGAGTTAGGATGGCCTGGGGATAAAAAACTTCTCCTGAGTCTCTCAGTTCTGGCTTTGTGACTACATAAGCGTCTTCTTGATTTCAGCGGTAGGAATAATCCATTGTTAGGATGAGAAGAGTCCTTCAGAATCTTTTGGGCTCTTAGGAGTACTCTTCTGGAATAGATATCTTGTAGAACAGGGAGTTGAGTTCTTATAGTACGTTCAGCTGAGCGCACTACTCTCTGCAGAGTACTACAATCTCTAACTGTGGAGTTACTGTGGAGGTAAGACAATACCGAAATAAAAGTGCTTAAGAAACTCTTGGCCTTTTCTCATATAGCCTACCCTACAAGAATAAAATAGGCCTACAAATCAATGAACTCTCTGGGCTTATTTTGTTCCAACAGTAGACCTAATGCAGAAACCTATAATGCCACAAGTCTGAGTGAATATGAACAAAATCATTGGCTAATAATTTGTGCATCGTTTTAGCAGCAAGGGCCAAATTATTATTTAACATTAAGGAAATCCCTTCATCAAAGGTAAGGCTACTCTACAGACTATCATTGCTGTTTAGGAATACTATAAGTGTTTAATTTCGCGCTGGATTTCGAAAAACAAAAGCCGACCGAGTTGTCACATGCTTAAGTTGCTACATGCTTAAGTTGCAGTAGATGTATGGGTAATGAGGTCATTTGACAACTTTGGGCAGTGAATGTAACCAAAAACGAACTGCAGTACCCACAATTCCGTACCACGTATAGTTTTAAAACCGTAAGTGGGATGAACGCGCTGCTTGGAACGTAATTGACAGTCTGAGCAAGCAGAAAAGGTTGTTAACCGATTCATAACAAGTAAATCGATATAACGACCGGTTCATTTCGGTTTTTTTCCGATACGGGGCATCACGTATCGATGTAGCCGTATCTTACACGTTAAAAACGGATACCGATACGTATCGGTTAATCTTTACACCCCTAGTTCTCTGCATTACTGAGGAATTAACTGAAAATTAAAATGAATAGGGAAAAAACATGCACACATGCCTACACAGATGCATACACACCCATGTAACCTGACTCTCTCTCTCTCTCTCTCTCTTACACACACACCCACACACAGAGAGAGAGACAGGCATAAAAATACAGACACACTGAAATATATACACACATACACATGCACACACACACACACACACTGTAAAACACACATGCCAGCCTCCCTCTCCAGATTAAAGAGGCATTATATTGTCACTGCTGGCATTAATAAAATATATGAAATTGGAAATGACATTTCATGTAATAACACGCCACTGAATGCCACTCTTGCATACGTTCATGCATTAGGCATGATGTCACTGGCAGGGCAGGGCTGCAAAGAGCTGAGGAAGTTTAGCCAAGAGCAGACAAGACACTGGTTCTTTCAACTTCACACTCGCTACTTTAGATTCCGCCCGCTGTGAGACGGCTGCATTAAAATGGCTGAATTGGTGCCAAGGGAGCTTGTTTAATCCAGGTGGCATGACTTGACTGTAGCTACAGTATTGTTAGAAGCTCTTGCTCTCTCTCTCTCTCTTCCTCCCCCTCTCTCTCTCACTTTCTCTCTTGCTCTTCCTTCCTCCCATCCTTGTTCTCATTCCATCTTCTCATGGCAAGAGTAATCTAGGGGTGCTTTTAGCACTTCTCAAGGTGCCACTAACTATGGGGTGTACACATTCTAATTGCACTTGCCCTTCAGTATGCATTTCCTTGACACGGGATATTCTTAAAATAGGTGACAAGAGAGCTTCCACGGAAGACCGCTATAAATAAAAGCCCATGAGTGACTTGAGAGGTACACCATTAGCAATTTGTGTGAAATCTGCAGTGTTAAACCGTGCTATTATGCAGCACTTCAAATGCTGCAGAAAGTTCCAGTAACATTAACAGGCCTTCCCTACTGTAGGTTGATTCTGTATAATGACCGCTGCAAAAGAATGAATGACCGCTGTCAATGGCAAGTAACAGCATAATAAGTGGGATCCTGTTGGCCCTGTTGGGACTTATTTTCCGATAATGACCAATGGACAATACATCATCCCTTATGTATTCCAATGGACAATACATCATCCCTTATGTATTCACAGTATACTACTGACCAGCGGACAATACATCATCCCTTATGTATTCACAGTATACTACTGACCAGCGGACAATACATCATCCCTTATGTATTCACAGTATACCACTGAATAGGTCATATACAGTACATTACTGTAAATCACAACTTTGTGGGTAATTTGTTTGAACACATTGAACAGTACCTTAGCCTACTATAAAACCGTTCCCTGCATATTACTCTGATTCACAACTGCACTATGCATAAACACAACTACCTTCAAAGCATCACAGCATGGTGACCTAATGCAGAGGGACTTGTCACATTTATAGAGCATGATTTTAATCATGTAAATGTGGTAAAAATGTCTTTTCAGAACGTCCATAAAATCAATCTTTTTTTGGTACGGTGATACGGTGATGAATTGTTTATTATTACAAAAGAGCACTGCAATTGAAAATAATGAAACTTTTTTACACGTAATTTATGTACAATTTATACATATCAGTCATATAAGAGTCTTTAGACTGACTGAGTGGTTAGCTCATTGGCTATGAAGGTATTACACCATGAAGGTTCACCATGGGTTCAAATCCAGCTTTACTCTCAAGCCTAAGAAGTCAACTCCATGTTGAAAAAGTCTCTTCAATGGTAACTGGCTAACTTGATGATTCTATGTATGATTCTACATGAGCTAATTGTACAGTAAATATCCCATGAGATCAACGTAGGTCTTATGGTAATGTGGCACAGAATCCCCCTTAGTTACTCAACATTTGTATAGTTAAATGTTCTCACAGTACTCTGACGGCTGCTGGATTTGGTTTTCTAGTAAGGCACTGGCCAACAGCTGTCACTGCACATTTCATAGCAACTACATATACAGCAGTATGTTCTTTAAAGGATGAAAGCTAAATGTTTGGAAGTACACTGCTGTGCTGTATGTAATATGTCTTTTTTTTTATTATACTATTGTTTTACAGAAAGATCTCTGGTTACTGTGACCACAGAATCCAGTAAAATTGCTGTGAATGCATTACTACTGACTAATCGCTGCCAGTTGGGTGCTAAAGATTTCACAGGAAGGCTTTAGCAGTATAAGATTAAATCAGTTGATATTATTTTGAGAAATCCACCGAGGTTTCAGGTTGTGCAGGAATTAACTGCTTGAGTGAAGGCATTATTAATTAAAAGTGAGTGTGTGGTGTAAAAGTTTGATAATGCTTTTGGCATTTTCAATGACTGTAAAACTCCTTAAATTTGCTGATGTGATGTTTATGAAGCATAATTAGTGAGCGCATTGGTTTGTGTGGACAAAAGTTTCCTAGAACAGCTGGTTTCTTTAGAAGCATTTCTGCATTTTCCTCATCTTTGGATCATCTCCATACATAGCTATACTCCCCTGCCACCATACACACACACACACACACACACACACACACACACATATTTTCTGTGGCCCCATTTAAGAAACATCTCCCCACTTCATCAGGCGAAAAATCAACAGCTTGCGAGACCAATCGCCATCGCAAGCGCCGCACCATCATAAACCTGGCACCTATGGAGCACAACCCGTGACAGACGACAGGCCTTCTCCGCGCTTGACTGGAGGAAGATGAGTTTAAAGGGGAGAAGGAGGGGGAGTTGGTGGTGTCGTTGGGTCGGGTGGTGAGCTATGTGTGTTTGGTTTGTGTGTGTGTGGCCAGGGCTGTTGGCGCTTTGCACACTGCAGTCCCCCTCCAGCTGTCTGACTGGCTTGCACAGACGTAGAAGGTCAGGAGGGCTGTTGATTTAATCCGTGTCTGATGTTGTCTGTGCTTATTGGGGCTCAAATGACTACTCGGAGGCCATGCTATCACCTGTTTAAGGGACAATGGCTCTCTCTCCCAGCTTATCGCGCGCGCCCCCCTGCTCTCCCCAAAGTGCTCCATGCTCAAGCTGTGGACCGGCCTTGTGATGTGCTGGTGCTCAGTAGTGTGTGTGAGGGAATGTGTGTGTGTGTGTGTGTGTGTGTGTGTGTGTGTTTTGTGACTGGGAAAAGGCCTTCTGTTCCCAACTCAGTGATTGAAAAAGCATGAGTAAACATTAATGTGATAAACAACTATGAGAGATAGGGAGGCCTCTATGCCAGTAAGTTCAAACCCTCTTCAAAGTTTGTACCACTCTAAAGGTGTTCCTTTGGGAATGCACACATTAAATGATCAGCATAGTGCATATTACTTTTTAATGCTGTAATCTACTGCATTATGCATGTAAATACAAATGCCCTTTACCAAATGGATTTAGTACTCTATACCCGGACCAGTAGGCTAAGGAACAGTTTTTATCCACACGCAGTTGCACTGATGAACACACTCAACCTACACTCAATCTATCTATCTGTCTGTTACTTTGTTGTATCAATAAGTCTTCTTTTCTGTGCGCACAGTCAAGCAAAAAGTACGTCTTTACAGTAACTCCTGCACATGCATACATGTTAAACATAAAGGGAAACAAAGTGTTGTTCCTTAGGTACTAAAATACAAAACTGAGAAACACATTCTGGATGTAAACCTTTTTTTCATTCTGGTAGTAATGCATTATTTAGTAAAGTAACCAAGTGGTAGTAAAGTTGACTACAAACAAAATTACATGCTATTAATGTGTTTTTTTTTATCTGACAGCTTTACATTACATACATACATAGCTTGAGAAAAGAAAAACAGAGAGAGAAAGAGAGGGTGGGGGGTTGTACAGGGACAGTTTCATTTGTCAGGCATTACCACTTCCCATATGCGATCAGCGTTTCCAGATATGTGCCTGGATTCTTAGAAAAGCCTGAACCCCTCAGTAATTCTGCATTAGTGCCCATTTCACTCAGCGAGACGAACAGCCAGACTCTTGATTAACTTCTCTGGAGCCTGTGGCAATGCATTAAATTATACATATGTTCCCATTCCACTGCCTCTTAAATAGCAGGGATCTTGGCAATTTTATCCATTACCAAATTGAACACACACTCACATGACATGGCATACAATAAGAGGCATTTTTATTTTTACTGAAGCACTGAAATTGCATCAAGACATTAGTGTCTGGAACGGACTCTGAGCAATTGGAGCATATAGGGGTACACACTTGCTAGTGTCTCAACATTAATTTATGTTGAAAGAAGACACTCCAAAATCAAACAATATTTCAAAATTCACCCACTCATGAAAGCAGACATGTCTAGCAGGGCAGCAGTAATAGATGTGATTTCAGTACATTTAATTCAGTGTACACGAAAACATAAAATGTGGGATATTCACTTTCCTCACTCAATACATACAGTAAAGGACCATTAGTGCTTGCACTAATCCCTGGGGTATAACAGAGTGGTCAGAAAATAGGATCACAAAAAGACAGCAACCCCAATGGCATATTTTACCTGTTGAATCAATTTTGCGGGAAAAGCAAGCAACATCATAGAACTCTCAGGCCCAATACATCATATCGCTAATCTGATTGTGAAGTAGCCTGTTAGCTCGCTGCTTATGCTAATATGTTAGAAATGGAGGCAGGGTGGTGAATAACCCTGCTAATAGGATTTAACAGCCATTTTTTGAAGGGGGAGGGGGGGTGCTCTTAAAAAGCTTTCACAACCCCACTGACTACTTCTCCCCATGGCAGCGGCCATACAGTAGGTTTTCATCTGACATTTACACCAACAGAGAATCTCCAGCCTGTGTTCATTAAGTACTTCTGATCACAGAAAATCCCGCTGTCCCCTGGGCTTTTAAGAGTCATTGAAAGCACTCGGGTCATGATGCCTCGAATTTAGACGAGGGAGGGTTGCTCAGCTTAAGCTTCCATTTCACAAGGGCAATAAAGGAAATAAGTATAATCAGGATGAAGCGCAGAATTTGAGATGTGTGTTTTGTCCTGCACACACTTCAATCAATACAATGTCCACTTATAGGTCAGAACAGGATTGGTCATAGTGCGAAGGCCATCAGTCTTTCGAAGCTGGTGAGGTCAGAAGCTGCTATTGATCCCACCTTTTCAGCTGACCTGTCACAAGTGGAAGAGGCCGTTTCGGGTTTGGGAGCCCACAAGTGCGTCCAGCACGATAGGTGTAGTGGCCGGCTGTTTTGCTTTTATTTTACAGCTGTGGTGGCGACAATGCAATCATCTTGGTAGTTTAATAAAAGGTGAAATAGATTCATAAATGTCGCTGACTCTTTGCCATGTTTATGGAGTCATCAAAAGATGAAGCGGAGGAAAGAGAGAGAGAGCGGGAGAAAAAAAACGAGTATTATCTCCTCTGCTGTGTCGTTTTCCTTCCCCTCGTCTCTCCATCCACGCCAGTGACATCATCCACACTCTTATTAATCTCTCCCTCGCACTTTTTTTATGAAAGAGCTGATTGTAAAGGTGGCAGTGGCAAAAGATGGATCGACATGCTTTGTTTTCTGCTACACTTACAACACCCCCCCTTCCCCCCTCCCCCAACACCACCCACCCACCCACCCACACACACACAAACACACTTCCTTCTAGCACCACAGCCCCCCACTCCCTCCAAACGTCTTTTCCTTCCATTTGTTTTGCCTCCCCTCACCTCCGACACTCGTAATAAACTAAATGAGCTTGTGAGACGCTGGGAAGCAGAAGTGATATTTCACCTCCCCACTCCCAGGGACATGTGTGTGTGTGTGTGTGTGTGTGTGTGTGTGTGTGTGTGAACCGCTCGTGTCCCTAGGAGGCGCGGGGAGGGATGTGCTGCCGTGTGTCCCCGCCGTCGCCATGACACCGACGAAGAAATGATGTGTCTTTGTATGAGACTGGTGAAGAAAAACAAACTGTCTCTCTCTATCTATCTATCTCTCTCTCTCTCCAGCAGAGTGTGGCCATGTCTTTGACCATGTGGTATTTGTGTGAGGCAACTGTATCCGTCTATAGGGGAGTTACCCCTGTGAAAAGAAACATTTATGTCTTTGCTCGATACGTTCTAACAACGTTTCAGTCATTTCTTTCTCTGTTGCTAAGTTTCTCTTATTCTTGCTGTCTTTCTTTCCTTAAAGCACTCGGTAAACTGAGGCAATTTATTACACGGCTGACTTTTATTGTGCACCAACGCAAAGCCTGAGGGAATATGGAAGTGTTTTGTAAGTGAGCAGCATACTACAGAGATACATTCAGCCTTCATATTGCTTCTCTCCTTTCCTGTGTGTGTGTGTGTGAGCACTTAAACTTGCTTTGCCAGGACACTCAGGTGTGAATGTTGACCTGGGGACATGGCTGTCCACTGATTCAGCAAAGGCCTGAGATAAAACTTCTGACAAATAGGTGTCATTAAACTTACTGTAAACACACTGACATTGGATGACAACATACCATAGCAGAGTTCATAATTTGACTCTGTCTTGACATCTAATGTGGATTCTTCCACTGTTGATTTTGTTATACCATATACTGCTCCATGTTTGCTCTGGGTGTGTACTGTATGTGTGCTGCTAGTGTGTGTGCTCCTGGTAAGCTCACTGCTGCTGGTATGTATGTGTGTACACTACTACTGGATGGTGTAAATGCAGAGGGGAAAATCTTTCAGGACTATTAAAGTACCTTAACTTATGCTGTTCTGAACACCCCTATTCCAGAATGTTCTCTGCTAACTTGGATCCACAGTTGGAGACTTTTCTCTCAGATTTTTCATGAGTCCTTGTTCTTCCCGTGTGAAGAGTTTCATTGAGTTTGGATGAAAATCAAGTTACCCCTATCAGTCAGATTGACCTTTTTTAACCTGATTTACCTTGTTTAACCTCTACAGACGGGAAAAAAAGAGAATTGCTGTGAAGAATTTTATTTGGCAGGGAAGCCAGTCGAGGTCACTCATGCCGCTCCTCCAAGATATCTTAGTCACAACTTGTACACAAATCATTATTTGGCTTCAGCTGAAGGCCAGCATCTTAGAGCTTTCTCAATGCACTGCTTGCAAAAAGAAAAGAAAAAAACGAATGCCTCTAGTTTGCCAAGAGACTCCTTCTTAAATGTATAATCTTACACACGTTGAAGTCATTTTCATCTTTCTAAAGGAGGAGGCGTCTGTTGGTTTATATATCATCATTTGATATTAAAGAGAAAGAAGACAACTTTGCACACAATAGAGTAAGATCGATTGAACACCCCCCGCCATATGCATCTGTGAAAATAGTTTATCTAAATGAACATCTGCTAGTGAGAGGAGAAGGTGATTGCTATTGAGTTTATATCACCATTTTAGATTGTTCACAACAATCTTTATGGTGCCTGAAGGACAAAGAGATTGTATTGTTTTCTCCTGTATAAAAACCCTCTTTAGATGCAATGTTGATTTTTTACTCCTGATTTTTTTACCCTTTGTCAACATGAATCCCAGCATATCATTGTTTTGATGCCTTATAGCTGGGGGTTTGAAATGTATTGATGAAGATTTTACAGACTGAGTCCACCCAGTCTCACTGAAAAGAGTCATCTAAAGTCTGTCTGGTAAATCTTTTACTTTTACTTTACTCCAAACAGAGAGAACCTCTCCCTGATTTCCCTCAAGTGGCTAAATTAGACTTGATTGAACTCTCCCTTCTTTCTGCTTGAAACTCAATTGCATTTGAAGGCAACTTGGAAATGGAGGGATGATCACAAGCCTAATTAGTGGTGTCCAAAGTTCTCTGCCCAGTTGATAGGAGAGACAGCGAGGGCTAACAAGGTCCCTGTGAAACTGTAAATGTGCGTGCAGCGGTGACGCCCGAGGCCAGTTGCTCACGTCACGGTCACGGCAGCTCGGAGAGAAACTAAACACCTGATTCCACAGACTGACTGACACCTGACAGGAGCATAATGACATAAGGACGGCTATTACCTGAGCCATCAGCATCACCCTCTCCACGGCTCCAACATCTTTTCTTTTTTTTCTCTCTCTCCTTATTCTTTTTTTCAGTTCCCCACCTGTCTGTTTGTTTTTCTTTTCTTCTTGCTCATTCTTTTCTCCAGCATCTGTCTGTCTGTCATCGTGTCATCGCAGGCCTCATTTATCTTCTCCTTGAGTGACTGCCACTTTGAAGACAGGCAGGCTTTTGTTTATTGGCCCATTGTTGTGTCATCTGTTGATTTGCTTCTTTGAGGAGAGCTCATCAGACAACAACACCTTTAGAAAGTTCCACATGACTACAGCAATATTTACTATAAAGTATATATCATGTGTAAACACTATACGCTTGTTTTTCCGCATGATGTTTTAAAATAAAGGAAAATGTAGTAATCTTACATGATACACTCATCTTGATTGTAAGATGTTGAAAGTTGATTCTTCTTGACATGGCATGATACTCTGAAAGATGTCTCATCCCTAGATGACACCATTATAAAATCCATGATTCACTGTCTATGATTTTCAACAGCTATATCCCAAAAACAGTCTGCAACCTTGAACCTTTAATATATACTTGTTTGTCCATGAGGAGATATATCCAGACAGGAGGGCATCACAGATCCACGGTTGTCTCATTACATAGAAGAGGCAACGGCTTCCAGTGGCACAAAGCATCTGGATTAAGCATTACGAAACTTCAGCACTGAGCTTGACCTCTTGCAAGGTCTCACTCTCTGCTCAGTTACTACTCATTCTCTCTGCCTCTCTCTATCTCTCTCTCATTCTCGTTCTCTCTGTCTCTCTCCTTCTCTCCCTCTCTCTGTTTCCATAGCAGCAAGGGACATTTCCTTTTTTTACTGAACCTTTGGGAGAAGGGAATAGCTCTCTCCTCTGGCTCTTGTCCCGGAAATGCTGTTTGTCAAAATGTCAGCCTCATGCTTCGACCACCCCACTCCCCATATATATATATATATATATATATATATATATATATATATATATATATATATATATATATATATATATATATATATATAAATATATGGTGGGTTGGATTAATATATAAATAAATCCACCGTAGTTTGCATGAAGTTAAATATATATATATATATATATATATATATATATATATATATATATATATATATATATGCTAGAAATTATATGCCATGGCTACTTGCCTTACCTTGAATCACTGTGCTGTGTCACTGGGTGAATCATGCTATTTTCAAATGCATTCCAAGCCCATTGATCACACACACAGCGACACGCACACACATACTCTAGCCTCCTGTAAAATATTCTGTATCTTTTCAACATTATGTTTTACCCTGACACTCAAGAACACATCTTGCTGCTAGAATAAACAAATGATAATCATATTTTCCTGTGTGTGAGCCTTAGCACATAGAGAAACTCTTCCCACATTAGGTCTACCCACACTAAGGCTGAATCTCCATGGATGCCATCAGCAGTTGCTTTTTTTCTGTGTCTGTGTGTTTAGGATCATGGGATTGTCCCATGTATATTGTTTGATTTCGGTGTAAGGCCCAGTTTATTTGGTTTACACATGCTTGACTTCACTGCCACAGGCAATGGATTGGAGGGTTTTATAAACACCTCAGCGTGAATCGCACCTTCTGTTGTTTATACACATTAGATTTTTACAAATACAATTATATTCTGTTTAACTTTTAAACTGTCTCTCTGCGGCTTTAGTCTAACACTTATGAGAAAGGTTTTGAGTTCAATTTTAACTGATATTTTGTAATTTTTTTGGGCTTTTTATGCCTTTAATGATAGGACAGTGGAGAGTGACAGGAAGCAAATGGGAGAGAGAGCAGGGGTGGGATCCGGAAAGGACCATGGGGCGGGAATTGAACCCGGGTCGCCGGTGTACGGTGCAGGTGCCCCAGCCAGTTGCGCCACAGCTGGGGCCTTAATTTCACTTTTTCCAAAGAAATATCAGTCTGCCACTGTTGTTTCATTCACTTTAAAATTTACCACTCATTTAAATTAAAGTGTTGACAGGTATGGAGTGAAAGCCTCCTATAAATGATTATATTCCTTTAACTAGCTGAATGTCTTTGTCATGTCCTGTCACATGATAGTCAGTGCTTGTGATCCAACCAAATGTGATCTGATTTTCTTCTTATTAGATTCTGTGAGTGTGTGCAATATGAGTATTGTCCTTACAGTATCCATCTCCATCTTCATATATCTTCATGGAGATATTAGTGGATAAATACTAGATAATAGATTTTCATCCTAATGCATCGACAGTGTTTGAGATTGCGCCAACCACTGGTCTCAATGACATCCAGCAACTTTGTGACCGAAACCTTCACCAACACCAACAGAGCTTATACAAACTGTTATAACGACAGGCAACATCAACATGCACCCAGGGCAGCTTTCTGATGGTGGCATAATTACTCCGCACGAGCAATCCCTACCTACCATCTCAACTTCCAAAACAGCTTTCATTTCGGCCCAGTTCTGTGTCTTAATGTGAGCCTTTGACGTCCTCCAGCTAGACTATGCACAGGCATTCAGGCTTTTTGACCGTGATGGTTCTCATCCCATTGGCAGCAATGCTAAACAGCACCAGTACAAAAAGAAACGTTCCCAGCGCAATAAGAGTCCAGAATAATTGGTCCAGTGGGAGACTTTGTTTTTGTTGAAGTCAGGAGAACTCAATTGAAGTGGGGTGGGTTGGATAAATATATAAATAAATCCACCGTGGTTTTGCATGAAGTTAAATATATATATATATATATATATATATATATATATATATATATATATATATATATGCTAGAAATTATATGCCATGGCTACTTGCCTTACCTTGAATCACTGTGCTGTGTCACTGGGTGAATCATGCTATTTTCAAATGCATTCCAAGCCCATTGATCACACACACACAGCGACACGCTGCACACATACTCTAGCCTCCTGTAAAATATTCTGTATCTTTTTCAACATTATGTTTTTACCCTGACACTCAAGAACACATCTTGCTGCTAGAATAAACAAATGATAATCATATTTTCCTGTGTGTGAGCCTTAGCACATAGAAAACTCTTCCCACATTAGGTCTACCCACACTAAGGCTGAATCTCCATGGATGCCATCAGCAGTTGCTTTTTTCTGTGTCTGTGTGTTTGGGATCATGGGATTGTCCCATGTATATTGTTTGATTTGATTGTAGGCCCAGTTTATTTGGTTTACACATGCTTGACTTCACTGCCACAGGCAATGGATTGGAGGGTTTATAAACACCTCAGCGTGAATCGCACCTTCTGTTGTTTATACACATTAGATTTTTACAAATACAATTATATTCTGTTTAACTTTTAAACTGTCTCTCTTGACTTTAGTCTAACACTTATGAGAAGGTTTTGAGTTCAATTTTAACTGATATTTTGTAATTTTTTTGGGCTTTTATGCCTTTAATGATAGGACAGTGGAGAGTGACAGGAAGCAAACGGGAGAGAGAGCAGGGGTGGGATCCGGAAAAGGACCATGGGGGGGGGATTGAACCCGGGTCGCCCGATTAATGCGGTGCAGGTGCCCCCAACCAGTTCATACAGCTGGGGCCTTAATTTCACTTTTTCCAAAGAAATATCAGTCTGCCACTGTTGTTTCATTCACTTTAAAATTTACCACTCATTTAAATTAAAGTGTTGACAGGTATGGGTGAAAGCCTCCTATAAATGATTATATTCCTTTAACTAGCTGAATGTCTTTGTCATGTCCTGTCACATGATAGTCAGTGCTTGTGATCCAACCAAATGTGATCTGATTTTCTTCTTATTAGATTCTGTGAGTGTGTGCAATATGAGTATTGTCCTTACAGTATCCATCTCCATCTTCATATATCTTCATGGAGATATTAGTGGATAAATACTAGATAATAGATTTTCATCCTAATGCATCGACAGTGTTTGAGATTAAATAAACCACTGGTCTCAATGACATCCAGCAACTTTGTGACCGAAACCTTCACCAACACCAACAGAGCTTATACAAACTGTTATAACGACAGGCAACATCAACATGCACCCAGGGCAGCTTTCTGATGGTGGCATAATTACTCCGCACGAGCAATCCCTACCTACCATCTCAACTTCCAAAACAGCTTTCATTTTATTTGAGTTCTGTGTCTTAATGTGAGCCTTTGGCGTCCTCCAGCTAGACTATGCACAGGCATTCAGGCTTTTTGACCGTGATGGTTCTCATCCCATTGGCAGCAATGCTAAACAGCACCAATTAAAAAGCGTTCCCAAGCGCAATAAGAGTCCAGAATAATTGGTCCAGTGGGAGACTTTGTTTTTGTTGAAGTCAGGAGAACTCAATTGAAGTGGGGTGGGTTGGATAAATATATAAATAAATCCACCGTAGTTTGCATGAAGTGAAATGATGTGTGATTACGAACACAACAGTGTGAGGTTCTAGAAGTACGCGTTGGAACGATTACGGGGTGGATGCGTGACGATCTGACACGTCTGAGGACAGTGGTTTGCCGCTCTTTTGATCAAATGCATTGCAGAAGGAACACACAGCCTAGGCCCGCCTGAGACTTTTCCCGATATAGCCTCTTTTGCCTTTCGTGTTCCCTCCCTTTATTCTCTTCTTCTGTTCCTCCAGAGCCCAGATGTTCCTGTCTCATGTTTTTCCCCCTCTATGCCTCAAGCATACTGTGAGAATGATTGCTTGCCAAAGAAACCAAGCCATTACAAGATACAGGAGTTTATTGCCCCCAGTTCATAATCATAGTTTATACACAAAAAGGCAGTTTTGTTTTAGATTGTTTATTTTGGTACAAATAGATCGTCTCTGGGAAAGTTGAGCCAATTATAGTCCAAATGGGATTCAAAGGTATCCCAGATCATCTACTCATGTCTTTTTAATAGTATTGTTTACCCAATTAGGTCGAGTCCCAGCCCCAGAAGAAAGTTTCTTGTGACTGAGGTAACTTTGAAATGTGCCAATTAACAGCTAAACAAGTGGCTCACGTCTGCCGTAGGGTTAAAACACAAGCACAGCTGTCTGGTGTCTTCCAGCAGGCCGACATACCACGTCCTCAATTAATCAGGAGGGACATGGCTACCAACTACTAGCTTTTTTTTTTTAATGTCCAAGTTACATATCATGGTCTTTTATTATATATGTATTGTTGTTGGAGTTGTTTTCATATTTATGGTTGTTGTTGTTCTTATTGTATTAGTTTTGTTATTGGTACTCATGCAGATAAATAGATCAATTTGGAGCCTTGCTTCGGGGGAGATGTTAAAAGATGAGTTGGGGGACTTGGTGTTCTTCAGGAGACAATGCAGCACCTCTGAAGATTGAAGAAGCGTTTCCGAGTGGTTGGCTATACCTCATGTTCCTCTTATGGCAAAGAGAGTTTTTTTTTGAAGGAACTACACAAAGAATCATTAGATATGGGACCCCAGGGCAGTCACTTGATTGAGGATCTGGAAATGTGTGCATCGCACAAAGTGATGCATGTGTTGCTGGAGGACAAGAGGAAGCAGAAAACAGAAGAAAATGTGATATATTTAAAAAAGGTTGTGTTCCAATGATTAGAACACTTTAGATTTAGATGTTTTGCTATTGACGTGTATCTTCTAATGCCCTTTTGCGTCAGTGCTGATCTGTTTGAAGTCATTGTTGCAGGGCATTTAAATGTATGATATATATTGTAACATTTTAATTCTAAAGGCCTACAGTACATTGATCATTTCACTCAGATCATAAAAAGTCAAATGCTGGGAGGTGTTTTGCCAACTGCGATTCTGAAGGTGACATGAAAGGCAATTAATTGAATTCACCTTTTGCATTGTTCACGTAAATGACACCTTCTGTGCTTCATAAAATAGTTTATAACAACATCACACACGTGTTACACCACATAAAGGAAAAAACATTTCTGCAAAAATGTCAATTCAGTAACACATTCAATACTGTGGGTGGTTGCATGGGTTCACCGTAGTGTGACAGCTGCTAGTACCAGCATGCCTGGAGACAAGGAAGATGGACTCTGCACCAGTCAAAGGTGTTTAAATGGTATATCTAAATATCTCATCACAATACCCTTCATTTGATAAAGTGCAACACGCCAAAGCGATCAAATGATAAAGATGCAACATTCAAGTACCCTTTGCTGTCACTGCTCTCCCTCGCTCTAGGGATGAAACCATGTTAGCAATATGTTTTGTGTGGTCCTGGCATCCACATGTCTAATATCCTCCAAAACGCATTTGCAAAATCGTAAAAGACAGCACCTGTTCGGCCAGGTTAAGCAGACTGTTATGTAAATTACAACCAGGCAATGTGATTTTCCAAATGCTGTTATGTAGAGTCTAGGATGTCACGGGAACTAAACTCCCTGATGTATCAGGCTACAATGACTCAGCACTTTTTTTAAACCAAGCAAATATTTCCTGCCATTTGTGATAGCAAAAAAATGTATATAGGGCATTTGCTTATCTAAATAAATATGTATAACTATGGTTCACCATCCCTTGATGGACAAATCTTTAACAAAATATTTCAGCACATAAATATTTGTATGTGCACTTTGCTAACATGACAAAATATACCATGGCTAAAGACCTTATGCCCAGACTAGTATAAGGTCTGGAAGATTAACATGGTCTGCTACACGCTTCAGATCGATCTTTGTACACACAAATAGACTTACAACTAGGCTGCTTTCCCAAAGCTGTAGAACGGCTTAACAACCTTCCAGTCTGACCCTACTGTGAAATATTATTAACATGTGCCGTGTGCAGTAATTGTTCATTATTAGTCTCTATGCACCTTTCACCCTTGTTACCTCAACTATGTGTGTGCGTGTGTGTCTGTGTGAGAGAGAGAGAGAGAGACAGAGACAGAGTGTGTGTGTGTGTTATTTAAAGAATCCTATGTTATGCTTATTTGATACTTTTTATTATTATTATTGTATGATGTTTATTGTACAGTACTAGGGAATGAAACAGAATTTCTGGAATCTAGACGGAAGACTGGTAAATGGGAAAGATTCAGTATAGGGAAACTTTTTAGGTGGACATTTTGAGACTGCAGGTTTACACAATAGCTTGAGGTCTAAGTTGTGTGACAAAGCTCTTAAACCACAATCACAGCCTGTCAGCTCCACTGATGGTCCTTCCTCATGTTGTGAACTCGGAGTTGCTGCTAGCTGCTTGTTTGAGTTTCTTCTTAGTCATTGTCGGTTATCTCATTATCGCTAGCTGTGAAAATAGATTAATGTACTCCTTAAGCCCCTGGAAGTCATCTCATGGCCAATTAATTAATTAAGGTGAAATGACTCTCGTGGGGCTTAATTAAGTCTGGAATGGCACTTTCTCTGTATCATTCTTTTTTCAATGTCTTAATTCAGTGCCATTCAGTAGCAATAGTAATAGCAATGGTTTTAACACCTCAATAGATTTTAGTAGATTTTCTGTTTTGATTCTGTCAATTTTTCCCCACTTCAAAAAAAGAAATTAGAGGTGCATTGTACATGGAGCGTTATTTAATTAGCTTGCTTTTTACCAATAGTTTTCATTTCTAACATTTTTGATGTGTCACCTCCTTTACTGAAAGTGTCTCAGGTCTCTTTAAAGTGATTGAAGTGTTTAATTAGATGTCAACAAGAAAGTGGGTTTGTGGACCTACATGATAGATGCCAAAGTTAGATAGAAAATACCTTTGGGCACTGTTTATATTAAATACTGCTCATACTCCCTGGGTATCATGTGGATACAGGTATTTCCAGTCATCAATTACTGATTGATCACACTAGGCACAGGATACACTTTATGTCCTTGGATATGAATAAGTGCCCACTGAGATTTCACTAGATTATTTACCTGGCAGAGACAACCTCCACACTGCCAAATTAGAATAGTAGAATTAATGCTTAGAATACCAAATATCTAAAACCTAGCTAACTGGGCTCAGGGGGTAAATCAGGTCCGCAGCAGAATTTTAGCAATAATTTACAGCTTCAGACAGACCTGAAGTCTTGTGGTGCATTGATTGAGTCTGCAGAGAGAAAGTGGGTAGATTGTCTGTAAAATTACAGATAAAGACATGGCAACTCTTCACTCGGAGAGTAAATTAACTCTCTGGATGTTCCAAAGCACCCAGTGAGTGAAATTATCTCAAACACAAACAGTGTTATCCAACATCTTAACAGATCAACAATGCCTCGTCATAAAAAGAAAACAAAAGGAAACAAAATATCTGCACGGTGTTATACCAGGTGATCAAACCAACTGTTCTCCATCATTCATGGTGTTCCCAGGTGGTGTGTGTCATAGTTTTAGTACTGTTTTGTCATAGTTGTAGTGCTATTCTCTGGCTGACTTCCTACTCTACTGCTCATGTTTTCAGGTCCATAGACTAACCCCTAGGCCACTTTTCATACAGAAATCAGGTCGAATGGGCTGTCACTCAAACACAAGAAATCAACAGACAATCAAGCGTTGACTAGCCAAAGGGAAAGTGCCTTTAAAAACATATCGACTGAATCATCTGGAGGGAATTGGGATTTTGTGAATCGAAGGCCTTGTGAAAATCATTCCATGTTTAATTGCTTGGTAGTTTTTTTCATAGCACAAATTCAACATACAGAAGTTTATACGATTAGAACTAAGTAAATAGGCTACATTAGGGATAATACGGAGCCGGTCATCATCAGAACATAAGTCCCAACAGAGCAAACAGCACCCTGATACAAAGCAGAGGATAGTTGATCCTATGTGTCCAGTCCCCAGAGTCAGACCTTTCACACATCTCTCTCTCTCTCTCTCTCTCTCTCTCTCTCTCTCTCTCTCTCTCTTTTCTCTGTTTCTCTCTATCTCACTCTTTTTCTCACTTGCTCTGTTTTACAACTCACAATTCCTGTCAAGTCCTCAAGAAAACTCTAGATCCTACAAAAGAGGTGATAAAATATTAACTACCTGGGCAGAAGGAGCTGAGGCAATTCCTCCATCTTGCACAGTATTGATTGCTTCACCCAAGAGAGTACTACCATATAGTCACCAGGCCTTGATGCAGAATGCCTTAATTTATGAACAGATGATTTTTTGGCTGGATTACATAAATAAGACCTGATTAAAATGCATCTCTGCCACCTTGGCAAATAGTTGACACCTAAAAGAGCAGAGAGAAAATTGTGCCAACCAAATCATGTACTCAGTAATGGATTGGTTATCATGCAGTCAGGTCAGCGGTACCATGTGCCAATACGTAAAACTAACCGCTATGTCAACTCATTCATTCCCTCTGCTATTAGACTGTTAATAACATCATATCAGACTGTTAAAAGAATACACATAACTACTGCACAACAATACTGGTTCTTGCACCCCGCTGCTCTGTTCCGTCACTGGCAAATGAAGTGTGTGTGTGTGTGTGTGTGTGTGTGTGTGTGTGGCTGTATACAGGTGATGCATGACTGCTGCAGTGCTTACTTATTTATTTGTCTATTTATTATTCTTAACATTGCGTACATACATTGTATGCTAATGCACTTTTTAACTTTTAACCCCTTCATGGATGGGTTGGCTGTAAACAGAATTGCCCCTCGGGAACAAATAAAGTTATCTGAACTGATCTGAACTGAAAAAACTATCTTCAAAGGTGTATGAATATAACATGCCTTTTTTTTAGTGTTGATTCCTACAGTATGGGCTGCAGTCTGATTATAATGTAATCTACTTGCCAATTTCAATGATGTATGCATAGTCATATTTTTGCCTTTGGAATCACACTTCACTCTGGTGCTTATCAGTGTCATTGACACCTCTAGGTTTTGCTTCATTTGTTTAACCCCCCGCCCCCTTCCCCCAACCTAACCACCACCTCCCAACATTCTAAACCATTTTTATACATCAAATTGTTGTGTGGCATAGTCATATTATACATCATTTAAAAGCTTGCCCAGGTAAAAAAGTAGTATACTTTTTTTATAGTGTGTTAGAAATATGACTAAAGTATATGAAGTATAAACTGTACTTTTAGAAAGTATACTTCAAAGTAGAAGTTATTAAGTTCAACTTCAGTGTACTAAAATTAAATATACGTATTGTGCAATATTCAAAGTGTTTTTGTAATGTACTTTTTAAAAGTGTACTTTGTTGTTAGTGTATTTTAAATGGTAAAGAAATTTATTTAGTTTAAGTGTATTAAATTGCTAATACTTAGAGTTGTAATATAGTGTACTTATGGAAAGTATATTTTTTGGTAGGCCTAATACATTGTTTGTATAGTTTCATAGTCATCTCACCTTTAATACAATACTAATGTGTGTAGCCTTTAGGCCTGATATGTCAGCCGCATGGATGGCAATGTGCAATAACCTAGCCTAGACACACTGATCTATCAGTTTTGGTCATCAAATAATATTTTTTCTTTTGTTGATTTTGTGTAAGGTAGTAGCCTATACGTTTGTGATGTAGTAGAGGTTGTGAGAGGATGAATGTGGCATTTTGTTAAATTTATAGGTTAAATGTATGGGCAGTCCAGTTGACCAATAACATGGCTGTTTGAATTTGAAATGGAGTGGGCGGATCTGTGCACCTTTCGAGCAAAACGTGGTGTGAGCAAACATTAACGTTATTTTATACAGTCTATGCTTGTAACTTTATTTGCAAGACAGATGGACTGTAGAGACCAAAAAATGCATACGTTTACGGTCCGTATAAGGTTACAGGTTTGTCCAAATTAAAGATACCATAAATCAGTGGTCTCCAACAGGGTGCCCGCGGGCACCAGGTAGCCCGCGGGACGGCTAAGAGGCGCCCCCAGCGCACCTTCTAAAAATAGCCAACAGGTCGCCTGCAGAGCACGCTCTAAAAACACGTGAAGTTTTCAATCGATATTTAAGTCTAGACCAGAACCATTTTAAGAATGTATGTAGCCATACATCTGTAACATTTAATTGATATTGGTGATATCTTACAAATTGTAGCTGCGTTAAATTTTAGCCTTTGGCTCCAAATCCGTTTCCCATTCAGTCTACAACCACAGAAGCGGAGCGCATACACGCTGCTCGCACGCAGTAAAGGGGGAAAAACTAGCTCGTCTGGTGTAGCCAATGGAAGCATATCTTTGCAAAAGTTCTGTGGCATTCCATGTTTGTCAAATACGGTTCTTGCATGATTGTTCAAGAACTGAAAAAGAATTGCTTTAGCTCACAGGCCTTTCTCCTCCGCTACTGCCGTATAATAGCGCTGAAAATGTTGTGGCATGCATGACTGAGCAGGATTGTGCATTAACATTTTTGGTCAGATCATGGAGAGATTTCAGGTGTGCAATAACTTTAAAAGGAGTTTTCATATGTTAGGGTGGTGTGGGCAGTGTTGTGCCAGTTCACAGCTTTTCTGAACTAGTTCAAGTTCAGTTCATACATGCTCAAAGTGAACAGTTCACGTTCAAAGTTCACAATTTTAATTCTGAACTAGTTCAAAGTTCAGTTCATTTTACTTTTTTCGTGAGATATTCAAATAAATACTTTTTTTCACACTATGAGCTAGAAATCACTATACGTTCTTTGAAGCTGCTCATTGTAGACATTTGCTCATGACACTGCAATTGTGGGTTTCTTACCAGGTGATGAAACTTGCAGCAGTACAGACAAGGTAGACCAGTTCTATACTTAGTGCAATGAAATCCAGCCCTCCGCGCTCTCATCATTGCCTGCTACGCGGCGTTGCTATGCCTACCCCGCTCTGCTGCAATTCATCACGGGTAACGTTGTGCGGAAGCCAGTATGCTATTCAACTATTCTCAGCCGGACACTACGTTGCCCGCAATGCATTGCGCACACAATGTCAAAACCATTTCTGTCTGGTGATACCTATTTTTTACAGTATATGATTTAAGCGGCACCAGCAAGAATACAGGAGGGAGGAACTTTCTCTCGTTGCGTTTCAAAAGAGAAAACAGATGTCACTCAGTTTTCAATGGAAAACAAATTCCAACGTTCATTTACAGTGATGTCTGCCGTTCATGACACATAATGTGAACTAATTCACGTTCAAGTTCTTTATTAAAAAATGTGTTGCGTTCAGTTCAACGTTCACAAAAAAATGAGCGTGTTCAATGAACGCGTTCTTTTGAACTCATTCACGCACAACACTGGGTGTGGGCGATTACCATTGAAATGTTAAAATTGAATTGTCCACTGAAATCAGAACTTAAATAACCCCTGAATTCATAATGGTGGGTGGGTATAAATTGGGTACAAATTTTAACCCAAATTATTAATTGCACAAAACGATTGTTTTTTTTTTTTTTTTTTTTTGTTAAAAAAAATAGATTAGATTCCCCATGCAAACTTTGAAATAAACAAACTGAACAAACATGTTGGTAGTGTTGCATAGGCCTACACAATATTGATAATTTAAAAGTACAAATCTCATAGGCCTATTATTTAGGAGGACTACCCTCGCAAAAAAGGGGTGACGGTATGTTTGTTTCAAATGAGTAGCCCTCCATATGATTTTGTGTCTTCAGGTAGCCCTCATTCCCAAAAAGGTTGGAGACCCCTGCCATAAATTCTAGTCATGCCAGAGACGTTGGTCCTACAGAGCCAGAAGGACTCGTCATATGAGATAACAAGGGCTGAAGCCAGTTGGATCTAAAGTGCCAAGTTATTCGTTATCAGGTGAGTCCCAAAGCATATTGTTAAATGATTCTGATGTAGCTTTTTTTATGACCTTCGGTAGTCTTTGGAGAAGTTAAATTGATGGCTTAGCAATCTTTCAAGAGTTTGTTTTTATCCTTGCTAGTACAAGCTAGCAATGCCAGATCACGTTAGCTAATTTAGCTAACGTTAACGTCATAACGTCGAGCCAGATCCCTATTCACCCCTTGCAGACACGTGACTTAAGTCACGTGGCGGCTCCATGCTGGACAGCAAAAAGATGGGAGATGGATGGCAAATTACATTATGTCATAAAGATTATGATGAACTGAACACCATTACTATAACATCTTTGTAGTTCAATGTATAGCTGTTTGGGGTCTGATAGTCAAAGAAGATGCCAGTGGTGTTGTTAGATGAAATGGGTCATGATCGCAAATGTAAAGTTATTAAAACTGGTGGTAACAGCAAGGGGAGATAACGTTACGTTAGGCTACTGTAATTAACATTATGGTAAATGAACACCCATAAGTATTTCTGGACTAAAATATTGCAAAGCGATTTGGTTACTTTATTTGTCTTGCTTTTATCAGTTGTAACATAGTCAAAACGTTAAGAATGTCATATCAGAACATGAAATAATAACTAGCTGCCACACTTAGAAGCTAACTATTCTAGCTAACGTTTATCGTAGCTTATAGTGCTAGGGCTAATGTAACTCATCAGTTTGTACGTTGTTCAGCTTAATAAACTTACTTCTTACATGTCTTAAGTTAAAGAATTGAAAGAAATAGGAAATAAAAAAAAACTTGAACGGTATCTGTTTACATTCAGATCTTGCCAAAGACTTTGCCTAAGTGCTATCTGCCGTCCTGTTCAGAGTCTATGGTTGCTATAGCAACCGCTGCTGTGCTTCATACACTGAGGAGATAAGCATGCAATTGTGGTTGAAATACTCCCGAAACACAAAGAAAACAAACCAAAATATATCTATGCAAGAACATGGGATGTTGTTGTATTCCAAACAATAAGCCAACAGTCGTGGAAGGGCATTACTACGGTTAAATCTCACTATAATCTCCTAGCTGTGCGATGTGTCCCATTACAACCCATTGATTTGATTCATGTTCTTGCCGTCCACTAGGCTATTTTGCTGTGGCGCGAACAAAACGTGACGTCACTTGCAAGGGGTGAATAAAGAAGAAAACTACATTAGCCTGCTTTGTGTTTGTGGGATTATTGACAAGCGTTGGCTAGCACTAACGTTAGACAAACTATGATGGAAGAAAGTGTGTTCTTTATTAAGCAACGTTTGCCTATGTTCAATGTTCACCAATGTTCTTTAATATTATGTGTGGTGTAGGCTACCTCACAGAAAGGAGGATGGTGCTAGGCTAGTCACACTTCACACTTATTAGGCATGCTAATGACATTGTAGCTGTTTTTTTCTTTAATCGTGGAGACATCTTTTAAAATGAGTCTACAGGACTGCATTTTATGAAGTAGAACGTTTTTTTCCACCATTGATATTAGAGGGGGAATTAAACCTGGTGTTCTACTAAGTTAGTGCTATGAAGCTTAGGCTACATGATTGATATGCCTTGGTTTATGCGATAGATTTAGATCTTTTTAATTATTCGTGTTTGACAGAGCATTCAAGTTCATTTCATGGTAGTGTTTGTAATTTACCTAGTTTTAATCTGTAGCTCTATGTTTTTACATAACTCAAGCCAAAATGCAACCTAGGGTCTTTTTGTGAATGTACCTGAGTCAAACTTTCGTTTGAAAGCATAATTAAGTCAGAAGCGCCACCATTAAGCTTGACTGTATTGCCGTTTCTGGGTCAAATGGCATTTTGAATGGGAGTCGTAGGGGCAGAACTATTTTGATACATGATGATTTTGATTCATGCATCAAAATAGTAGGCTAGTGCCCCTACGACTCCCATTTAAAATGCCATTTGACCCGAAAACGATAATACGGTTGTATTGGAAACAAAGGAATCTAAGGTAATCAAATACAGAAAACAGGGTGGTTGCACTCATATCGGTGCCAAGGTGCACAACGCTTTAAGGAAAGACTACCAGGTCTACCCATACCAGGATGGCAAACAGATGGTGTCAATACCAATTTGACCCATAAAAAGTAAATGTCAAATAGGTACAGATAATCTGTATTAATCTCATCATTGCCAATGGATTTCTGTGTAAAATATTGTTTATCTTGTAAAATGTTGTCCATCTTCTTTCTGTTCACAGACAACAGAGACAAATTCTCTAATACCAAGGTCAATGCATTTGACTGCTGTCCAGCCCCGGGTTGCCACCGAAAACTTTGGACTGGAAGATGGTGTGCTAGTAAGGAAGCTAGCTACCACAGATTTTGCCACCACATCTCAGTGTTGGGAGGGAAGTTCACTCAATGCACAACTCTACCAGCTGTACCTTTCCTCCTCAGCCATGATCCGTAACCACCATGGTTTTCTTTCTGGGCCAGAAGACTTTGCAAACAAATAAGCAATAAAATGATCATGCATTACAAATGTAGCCATGTTAGACTGTTAAGATGTTTTTAGGCTGGGTGTCCATAAACAAAAGCTTAGTGTAATTTGTCATGTAACAGAATTGATGGTCTAGATGAGAGTACTAATAGTGGCAAAAAGTACAAAAAAATGCATTTTATAAATTTCACACTAATATTATACTTAAATTGCATGCCTTTATAATGCTGACCAGCTAAAGTATCTGTAAATAATATACTTTTTGAAAAGATATTAACCATAACTTTCAGCAAAATGTTTTACTTTTGTTATGGATGAATATTATGTTTTATGTGTTTTGTTTTCATTCATGTCAATAAAATGTTTTTTCACAAAGTTAATTTGTAGTCAGAATAGGTAAGTACATTTTTTAAAATCAACTATTATTATTTTTCATTCATGTCAATAATTTAAAATATTACAATAGAAATTTTAAATCACACTAATATTATACAAATTGCATGCCTTTATAATGAATATCTTAAGAAATTTTATTAACATAACTGAAACTTTCAAGACACTTATTGTAGTCAGGAAGATAATTTAAAATATTACAGAAGTGTATTCAAAATATTCAAAATACACTACTACACTATTAGTAGTTATACTGTAATGCCTTTTAAGTACATTTCCAATAAAAAAATTGTACTGTGACTGTGTTCCGAATGCTTATAAAATCTCTTTTTGTATAATGTACTTCAGAACACTTAAAGTTTGAAAAAAGTTGTTCCATTTTAGCACACTAATTACACTCAAAGTATAGTCAAGTTGGTATTAAGTTGACCTTAATACATAATTCAATACACTTAATTACACTTGGATTTGACGAAAAAAGTACAAACTTAGTACTTAGTATACTTTTAATAGTTTTTTAGTCAAAATGGCCCTCCTCCCCCTCCTCCAGCTTTGGTGCTTCCCTACCTTCTAGCTGCAGTGTATATCCTTAGCAATAAGTAGATACAGCATATTGGGTCTTGAATTATTCACAGGAATACATAGAAATTGAATTATCATGTTATTTTATACAATATTAGTTGTGCAGATGTATAGTGCATCTTATACACACAATTGAAATGCAAATAGAAATTGTAAAGATTTATATTTTTGTGTAATTATTCTATATTAAGTGCAGTCATTCCATATCAGAATCCCTGAAGTATAATCCAAATGCAAGCATGAAACTTCAGAGTGTTACCTTTCATTTGAGACCAAGATTATGCTTCTACACAAAGGGGTTCATATGCAGTAAACATTTGATTGTCAGTATGCATTTTGGATAGCCAAAAGTCTTATGGTGAGTTTCCATAGGGAATTTTACAAAACGCATGAGCATACCTTGGCTTGTATTTATAATAGTCTAAAGTACTCATATTTTCATTCTGTATTGATCTACTTTTGCACACAGCTTCACAAGTGCTAGGGCTCAGTTGTGTTTCAAGTTAGAGGGCTGAAATGTGGTCAGTTCAGAGATGCTTGTTATCCGGCAGAAAGGAAAATCAATATTCTAGCCTATATAACTCTGTGTCAGTACATCACACAGTTCCTCTGACTGTTAGAAGAAGCTAGAGTGTCTAAGCTTTCCAAAGAGGTCAACCATTTGATTAGAGGCCAAAATAGGTGGGAACAGTGGCCTCTGAAGCAGGCGCTGTGCAATTTCAGGCAAAACTTGAAATTGGTATTGAGAACCAATGAGCTAATTGACTATTGACTTATTTACATATCCATCTGGTTTTTACCTTAAAGGAAAACAGGGATTTTTCTCATTTATCTCAGATTCTCGAGGTCACCGAGTACTGTCGGTAAAAAAAAAGGTGCTACTTAGCTCGAGTTGCTGCAGCCAACAGCTTGAGAATTTTAAAGCTGCCTTTTCTTTTTTTTTTAGTACCGACAGTACAGGTACTTGGTGACCTCGAGAAACAGAGATCTTTGTGTGTGAGTGTGAAAAAGATTCAAAAAAGTCACAGATACTTTTGTTAAAGTATTAAAAGTGTGACTGACTGAGTAACCAGGTGCCCCATTTATCACTTTTATAGTAATGCATGTTCAATTACTGTTGAATATATTTGAATGGAATAAATGAAAAGACTAAGACTAATCTGATCGTATTTTTACTATATATTACGCCATAGGCCCTGAAAACATTCGTCCTCATAAAGAAATCTTTAAAACTTCAAATGTCTCTCTGAAAATCAAATTAATTTGTGCAGTGTATACTGTGTGGGGGAAAAAAGAAAACTCAGTTTCTTAGCTTGCAAATATAATACCCATTTTAAAATAAAGAAATAAAATACATAAATCACCCAAGCTGTCTCCTGTACTCACTAATGAAATTCTGTCTTATGTCGTGTGATGCACAAACCCTGAGCATAAGGTTTCCGACAGTCTGTTAGGTTTTCATAAAATATCACACATCCCCTAGAGGGACGGCATGTTTATGATGACATGGACTCCCATCTGTCCCCTTTCAAAAAATATTAATTTAAGAATCTCCCAAGCCCCTCCACTCCACTAGACCACCTACTGTACGAGAACCCAGTTGGACACACAGAACTGTGCCTTTTTGTTGTCTCTTCTTATGACGTATTTATGTCAGCCACTAAGACATATAATTAGGTCAAATTCAGTTTGCATCTGGCTTCAAACATGCAAGCAAATGCATGCACAGTGAAGTGTATTTATAAGTGTGCAGTACAGTCACTGTGCATGCACACACACACACACACCATTCATACCACATATATTAACCAGTTTTATGATTATTTGACTTCCTTGATCGTTTTTTACTTGTAGGTAAAAAGCAGAGATAGCAAACTAGTATTAAATTTGCACTCTAACAGTCAGTTCAATGTCAAAAGTTGTAGCAAACTCTGCTACGAAAGCAAAAATGTTAGGAAATGTGATCTGCCCGTTATGGTATAAGTGAATATAAGTGAAACTAGATGTACCGCAGAGCGGTACAAAATATGACTGCCGCCCAGTCCAGCACATGTTTTCCACAAAAATAAGTCACACTGAAAGGCATATATGATTCTAACTGTCTCACTGAATTGCATTATGCACACTCAATTCTCACTGGTATCTGCTAGACAACAAGTACCAAAACATGATTAGTTCATAGATTTCACATGTAAAATACATTTTATACAACCCCACCCCCATCTTGCCTGTTCATAATTCTGATAAATTCTTGAATTGTGTGCATGTGTGCATGTAAATATTTATGTTTATGTATGTGTGGGTGGGTGTGTGTGACATAATGATCCTACACTTTCAATTTCGTGCAGTTTTGACCATGTCAGATATTGTGATGAAAACACCTAATGTTTTGCTTTTTAATTTTTAATTAGGTGGTGCTATACATGAAATAAGTGGTAATGGGATAGGTTGACATGCCCCCTTAAGACCAACATACAAAAAAAGGTGGACCTCCTAGGCCCTACGGTTCTCGAGATATTCACAGAAAACTGTCTCCGGCCACCTACAGGCCAGTTGGTGTATAGTAACATAAATTAATTTATAGTGTGGCCCCCCATGAACGGAATTCCACGAAATGTGGCGTGCATTCAGAGGGTGTCATAATGATCCTACACTTCCAATTTCATGCAGTTATGACTATGTTAGGTCACAGATACCTGTGATTACAACACCTCATTTTTACTTTTTTGTGTTTAACTAGGTGGCACTATACATGAAATGAGTGGTTATGGAATGGGTTGACATGGCCCTTTGAGATCAACATACAAAAAAAAGGTGGACCTCCTAGGCCCTACGGTTCTTAAGATATTCACAGAAAACTGTGTCTGCCCTACCCTCCTTTCGGGGGGTCCACTACAGCGGGGGCTACAGATCAAAACGGAAAACGATGGTTCCATGCTATCCATGTGGGGTTACATGCCCACCAAGTTTCGTGTACCCCGGTCTTACAGTATCCCGGGAATCCTTGACGGAAATTTGGACATGCGAAAAAGAAAAGAAAAAAAATCTGACTAAACCTATATGAATGCCGCTTTGCTGTGAGGCGGTCATAATAAAAATATGTGAAAAGTAAAACATGGGGTGCCAACAGTTTAACAGACTTTATTCCATGTACAAAAGACATTCAGGGCCAGATGTACTAACGCTTTTGCGCCCACTTCAGGCGTATTTGTTTCGCAATGTGCGTGTAAAATCATTGCGAGGTATGTACAAACAGGCCGCAATGATGTAAAAGCGCAAACTGCCCGACGCGGGAGCTGAAAGAGGCAGATTGCGTTTGTCATGTCATGCATATGCATTCATGGGAGGATCCAGGGGAAAGTGGGAGTTTAGCGTAAAAAGATTGGCGGGGAAGAGTAAAGAGCGTCTAATTATGTATTCCGCGGTATGTACAAAGACTGCTCCTGAAAGCGCACGTCTATTCTGTGCCTAAATACTTCCGCCTTGTAAAAGCAGGTGTTAATCCAAATTGGAGTTCAATGCATCAATAAGAGAACCTTTCAAAGCCAACAGAATCGCTATTTAGAGCACCAGTTTTTGTGGTGAAAGTATTTGTACTACCAAAAGCAACCTTAACTTTCGTTGGCCTTTCGAATGTCTTACTTTCACTTTCACGTCATTCACTTAAACTTTCCTACTTGCTAGATTTGACCAATCTTCCATAGCCTACGTGCACAAGTAGTTTGAGTAAAACTACTGATATTCATTATCTCCCTGCTTGTTTACATCTTATCATGTATGGTATTATTTCATTATCGCTAAACGTTTGATTCTTTTTAATGTTGTCATCAGTTAACTTCATTCAACTGCGCTTGTATGTAGGTGCTGCCATTCAGTTGTGGACGTTTGTAAATTACGCTTATGGGCGGAGAAAGGCAGAGAAACGATTGATAAATATGACGGAAACTTGGCTCTGACAGCGTTCGCAATCTGCGGTGTGTCCATAACGCTGATAACGATACGTTCGCAAATGTACATACAGCTGGCCCTCAGTGTGATAAAAACTATTGGATAGTTACAAAACCATGTGGCCCTGGAATGTAAAATATGTGTTAGCATTATGCCCACAGATCATTAAATAATTCACATTATTTTGTGCACCGAAAGAAAACGATGATGTATGCCATGCACTGAATTAACTGTTGCACAAGTCCTTTTGTAGACAACAGTCTAAATGCACTTCTCACTTCATGAACTAAATAATAAACTCTTATAGATTATAAGTAATTCTGTCCACATAATAAATAGCTGGGACCATGGAATAATAATTTAGCTCAATAGTAACTATATTACAGTATATGACTTTTAATGTGCAAATGAAGTCTTATGTGTATAATGTAATAAGGTCTGTTACTTGTGGACCCATAGTGACCAGAGTATCAGATGAGAGCCTAACAGCTGTGGTCAGACAGCTTCATAATAGACACGGTGCATGCAGGTGCAGGTCCAGTAAAGAGTAAGCCGCAGCATCTGTGGCACCAATATAAAAATAGATGACTGTGTCAACTGGTGTGTGTGTGTGTGAAGGTGAAAGAGTGGGTGCTTCTCCATGATTGTGCATGATTTATCAGCCATAACGTTTGTGCCCATGCATATATCCACTCTAGCCAACGGGTTGACCGTTCCCACTTGGTGGCTGTAGCTACAAAGTATAGTTTAGTTATACACACACACACACACACACAGGGATATTTACAAAATAGCATAATTAGCTAAATAGTATGTGCAGAATTATATAAAAACGAGAAGTGAGTCATCATTAATGCATTAGTACTCAGAATCTCACTCAAAAACTCACATCGCAAGAGAAAATACAAAATACAGACAACTAACAACTGCTCACCTTTCTCTGTCCCTTTGCTGTGTGTGTGTGTGTGTGTGTGTGTAAGTCTGTGTGTACAGTATGCGCATGTGTATGTGAGTGTGTATTGTGTGGGGGTAAAATAGCAGCGGTCAAATGGGTAAGGTCCCCTTTGACAGGTTCTCTATTTAGCAAAAGGCCACGGACACAGGCTGTTTCTTTGCTCTCACTAATACTAGGGCATAATGGACACTTCCCACCATAAATGAGCTCGCCATTCACTTTAGGCTGTTGGTGTGAGACCCAATCTTCCCTTTGAATTGCTTTTTAGATATGTTTTGACAAATTTCCTTGAATAGCACCGCGGCCACATCTGGGAAGCTTACTGAGAGTCATTATGGAGGGAACTCATTACTACAACAGAATGAGTAGACAAAATGGATATCTTGTATAAGGAGGCCTCAAAATCAGCCTGCATAAAGAATATGGATATGAATATGAATATAAAACATGAGAGGAATTAATGATGAAGAAATGACTAATAGAGGTAAGATTATATTGCCACCATGAAGAAATGGATCAAGGGAGAGAAAATAACAGCAGTTTAAAAATGATAAATGCTATATGTAATTACATTCATAAACATGGATAACATAATAGCTTAGCATGTCATTGACATTCTATGGGCTTGTCTTGAACAGGCAAACCAGTTACATTTAGCTAGGCCAAAATAGTTCATTATTAATGATCCTGAATTATTTACAATAATAGGCACATGAATTTTGCATCAAATAAATTATTGAATCCTATCAAATTTAAATGTTTGGCTTGTGCCCATTGTTACAAAGTGTCATGCTATCACGGGTGATTATACATTGACAAGGTTTGTCCTTGTCCATTACAAACTCAAAGGTGGAGTGTTTTAAGTGTTGCTAAATACTGGTCACTCTGCTGGGAGCAAATAGCAATGCAGGCAAACATTTATTGATTTTTCTCATTCAGTAAATGGAGATATATTTTTTTTTCTACTCACACTATCCCCATTGCATAACAATGTTTAATGCATTGCTCACTCCACAGTCAGATTCAGTAAACATCTTGGCTGGATGAGAAACATCAATGATAGGCCTTCTGTCTCATGGGGACTAGAGTGATTTGGGTGCGATGAGAACTGGCCCTCCTGGGATCGTAACCAGCAGGCCTCCCATTACACCATGCTGAGAAACCCACATCAATCATCAAGTGAAATGATTAAACAAATGAGGGGGAAAAAATGCTTGTAATTTCCACACCATCCCTTGACCTCGTTGACCTTTGACCTTTGATCTGTAGCAGGGTCAAACGGTTGAACTCCTCATTGTTGAGGTTTGATGTCGTTATCAAGAATTCGCATGGTGGTAGGATCAAACCCTGCACTCCTAAGAGAACTTGTCTATGCACAGTAGGAGCCGTCAGTGTACATAATCCTCACATCCAGAGGTAATATGGAGGAAGGGCAGCATGAACACTAATCAGTCACATTATAAAACCACCACGCCGATTCCACTGAACGGCCGCGCAGTGGCTAAGCACACATTAAAGGTAGATTATGCTAATGATTTCACATTAAGAACAAGTGGCCAAATTCACATTTTGTACCATTCAGTAGTTTGGCACCTGCTGCCGCTCACATTGACGATTTTTGATGGCTAAGTGAATGTATCTATATTAGGTTTTGGTAGGTGGGGGTATTTCAGTGCATATTTCAGCATAGTGTTTAAGTATATTACATGGCTTACTGTATGTATGAATGTTGCCGTTTACATGTCCAGGAATCACAGTTTCCAAAAAGAAAGAATCTATTCCATCTATTAATCACCATGCTTAATGAATGCTGTCCATTTAAAGGAGAATTCCGGTGTGATATTGACCTAAAGTGTGTTGAAACATGATACCGAGTGTGAACGTTTGTCTCATAGCCCATCTCGGCTTGTCCCCTGCACTCCAAAATCTGGCGCTAGTTAGCAGATGCTACCAACAGCTTTTTCAATGGTGGTGCTTCGGCATCGGGCTAGCCATGCAAATAAATCACTGTTTTACACCATTTACGAGGCTCAATGTATCTCCACACTTCATTGGTAGACTTCCGAGGGCCCTGACATTTAAAACGAGACATTGAGAACTTTGAAAAAGCACTTGTAATTTACTTACAAGACGATTTAATGTATACAGACAGTATCTTCATGAAGTTTAGCGATTGCAGCCATCTTGAATTTAGTCAGGATAAGTCGAGCGACGAGTAAGAATGAACAGGTATGATAAGGAATCAGATTCCAAAAATAATTCCGTGGAAATGCATGGATTCCAGTTGCTGCTACTGGAAGAAACTGGAATCCATGCATTTCCACTGAATTATTTTTGGAATCTGATCCCTTATCATACCTGTTCATTCTTACTCGTCGCTTGACTTATCGCTTATACTTATTTTCTTCTTTGTTTAACCCATACAAAAGTGATTAACTTGCAGACTTAGACTTAGACTAGAAGGATGTAGAACTGAAGAGAGGGAGAGGTTGGCTACAGGCCTAGGCTACATCATAGACCATTTTTTTTGTACCCTCTCTGCTTGTAACAGAATAAACCTGATTCCTGAGTGTTACTGAAGTTTGCCAGTCTAAGATTAATATTATTCACAACAATTACTTTCACCCCTCAACAAAGAATAAAAAGACATGACCCTCCCCTATTTTCCTCCGGTGACCCCGTTTATAAATAACGAACAGTCCCTAAATAGTTAAAAAGCCTTTATTTTTGAGGCTTGGTCATATTAAACCTTTAAAACACTCCGATGTGTTTTAGCATCAAGCTTTCATCAGGGAGTCAAAACGTTTTAAGTGTTGTAAAGGTTTAATATGACCAAGCCCTTTTAACTATTTGAAACCGAGAGTGCCTTGGAACTTCTTTTAGGGAATAGTATTACTCAAAATGAATCAAAAAAATATCCAGAAAAAAAAACATCCAAAAAATAAGCAATGAATGGACAATATTTACCCTGTGTGAGAATAGGGACTTCATATCAGTTCACTAGAACTTTTGTGATACTGAAAGAATAGTGTATGTTGTTTCTTGGATCTAGTGCATGTTTATAACCTTCTTTATATTTTAAGACTCATCACAGTTGTTGCAGTATGCCTGATAATGTTGCAGACTGAGAGCCTGCAAACTGAGACAGCCATTGGTCGCTCACTACGTCATGACAACTGTACTGTTTACCTCTCTGTTCTGACCTAGCTGGACTGCAAGTGACAGGAGGTCTTAGCACCTCATGTGTAGTTGTAATGTCCGACTGATTGTATTCTCATGCACCATGTTACCATAGAGATGAGGAACTACCATTCGACCAGCACCTTTGGAGCAGTTCACAGAACAATTTCATGAAATAGGACTGAACTTCTTCAGTGATCTTTAATACATTAGAAGAACTTGGTACTTCTTTGAAATATAAAAAAAAAATCACCTACATCAGTGTGCCAAGCCTCAGCATGGAAGTGTGAGCGCACACACACACACACACACACACACACACACACACACACACAGGGACTGAGAAAGGTGAGAAGTTGTTATTTCGAAACACCATGAACTTTGTAGCTACAGCCACCGAGTGGGAAAGACTGGCTTGAGTCCGATGCATACATGCAGGGGCACACCCGTTCTGAATGATAAATCGTGCATGAATGCATTATTCACAAGGTGTGGGGGGGTGAGGGTGTCCAGATGCACTGTGGCTCAGTGTTCTTCAGATCATTCTTCACGGCCCATTTACTAAGGTAGCCGGCCAGTACAAGCCTTTATAAAAAAAAATATATTTTTTAATAGCAACAGTAACCACGCTCAGTTTCACATTTACTTTTATTTGGACCTTTACAGACTCGCGGCTCAGCGTAAAAAAGGGCTGAATCATGATGATTATTATCTATCTAACTAATATCCTCCAAGCTGATGAGCTGTGCACTTCGGGAGGGGTGGGGGTGGCGGGGAGTGAGATGCACGCGTGCACCTGAGCGCGCAGCCATGTGCGTGCAAACAGCGCTGCTGAGCTTTGCTGACTCAAATGCCCATCGCTAAGCCTGTGGTAAACAGTCATACTCTCCTTGTTTGGCTTCAACAGCCCCCAAAAAAAAAAAAAAAAAAACAACAACACCCCAGCACTTCACCCCACGCAATCCTGGCTCAGCTTTTATGGGCTGGGGGGTAGACTGTAGGATAGAGGGACTGTGTGTAATGTCTGCTGGGCATATTATCCGGAAAAGTCAATCTCTTTACACAGGACCGTTTCTGAAGTGGTGTGGCCAGCTCAGCATAAAAATTCAAGGGGGTGGGCAGCTGCTGTCCTGCCTCTTGTCTCAACCTAACTCTGCACATTTCACAGCTTTATGATCTCAGAGGGAGGAATGACACCAGACCAGCCACGAAAACCAAAAGAAGCGTGTTTGTATCTGAGAGGACGGCTGCCCATGAATCATTTATGGAGTGTCCTCCGAGACAAATAACTTAATGGTAACACCCGCCACTTTCAGATTTTTACTTGGTTACTTTAGTGTGTGAGAAGAGGGTGGTAATATCCATTGAGCAGTGTTAGCATCAGAGTCAGAGGATTTTAATGCCCAACACTATGAGAGAGAGAGAGAGAGAGAGAGAGGGAAGAATATCTCATACATGCTGATCTGGGCATCAGCCTAAAAGACGAAAAGAAAAGGCTTTTTCATGCATAATTCACAACCAGTGCATTTACAAAACATATTTATGTAAATCCAAACTGAGATAATAGACCAGGGGTAAAAATGCTAAATTGCCTTCCAACAATATATATGAAAATGATTACCTGTACAGTGTTTCCCCTGTAAAAAGGTCACACGTTATGCATAAATGCATTAATAAACCCTTATGTCATGTACACAAATTCTGCATCCAGAACCTTGTGATTGAAGACCTGGCTCCCAGGAATCAATATGGGGGACCAATGAGAAGCCCAGATTTGCAGTGACATCAGCAACACTCTAGCCTATGAGAGATACGGTGTCACCATGTGCTCTTCTCCCTCTCCTGCTTGACATTTAGAGTGGTAAAAGGAGGCATTCACCTCAGGGTGAATGGGTTTTATGAAACCAGGTGAACTTCACACAGGCGCCATCAATTTCCCCCTCAGCCGGGGCATATAACATGTCATCTGTTGAAATGTTAGTGCGCTTGATAGACTATAAAGGCCTAAGCATCTCTGAGCTCGCCCAATGCTGTCGGATTTGCATGCTCGTCAGTCCCAGTGCCAGACAGCGGGGCGGGGAGGTGGCGGCACACGTGTGGCCCTGAGCTGGCGCAGAGCTGGCATCTGAGCAGCACATCTGGCATCTGGGTCGTCTCACGTTTGTCCAAGGCTATCTGCCATCTAATAAAGCTTCTGCAGATTAAGTTTTAAAGTTGAGGGCAGGGCATCACTCATAAACACATCAACACCACCAGGTGCTTGAGACACACACCAGCGAAGGTGTTAGCATTTTCACTCTGGGCACATCTCAGTCCCTTATCATGAGGAGTGGATTCATCTCATTGTTACCCTTAAAGTTTGGTGGAGGGAGGGGGGACACTAAACATCGGGATACAAGAGCAATCGTAATGATGCTTCGTGCCCATGAAAGCGAGTATTTGCATCGAACATGGAATGAAATTTACGAGGGTATGAGCAAAGGGGGACAGACACACACACACACAGCACTGCCATCAAAATAATGTCACAGCCTCAGGGCCTCTCAGATCAGGCAACTCAGAGCATTCGGTCAGGGACTGAGAGTGCTGCAGCAAGGAGAATTCCCTTCATCAGATCATCAGATTCTATGTGTGTGTGTGCATGTGTGTGTGAATATTTGTGTCTGTATTTCTGTCTTGGTATGGAAGTGTTTGTGTGGTGTCGGTGTGTGAGTGATGTGTGTATATGTAAGAAAGAGAGAGACAGAGAAAGAGAGTTGTAGAAGTTTTAACTTCTAGAATCCTGGTTGAATTCTAACCCTTTAACAAGGATGGATGAATGCATACAGAGTCAGAGAGAGCAGTTCATTTGGCTGTGTATTGCGGATAAAATATCTATCTCTGTGGAATCTCCCAACACTTGTCCTTGGAATGTGCACAAAAGACTCACAGAGAATCTATTCTCCCTATAACGTGCAGAACTCTACAGTACTCAGATAGCAGGCCCACAGTGCAAATGGTAATAATTTTATACTCATCCTACTCCCTCAGATTAAATGAAAGGATTGTTATCTAGCCCCACCGCAAACGACAAAAATGAATACACACAACAGCAGGGTTAATAGCCAGGAGGTATAGTATTGTTATCAAGGTAAAATCAGCCATTAAAAGTAATGCAACAATATGTAAATTAATGATCTATTATACCACCTATTTACTCCTTAAGTGTACTGTTCCTCAGCTCGAAAAAAATAACAAATGCATTTAATTATTACATAATGCATGGTTAGCTGCCATTTAGTATGCTGTAATGCAATTAGCATGATTTAAGATTTAAGCCATGCAATTTTCAAAACAACACATATAGCAAGTGCTAATGTGTTATATATAAACTATGATACTATAATAACATCATGGTAGGCCTTATTGTCAAGCTTCTGAAGTGTTTCTCATAACAATATAATTATGACCGCCGCGCAGCGAAGCTGACTAAAGGTTTAGTCAGATTTTTTTTTTTTTTTTTTTTTCATGTCCAAATTTCCGTCAATGATTCCCGGACACTGAAAGACCGGGTAGACAAAACTTGGTGGGCATGTAACCCCATATGGATAGCATGGAACCATCGTTTTTCGTTTTGATCTGTAGCCCCCACGCTGGACTGCACCCCGAAAGGAGGGTAGGGCAGACACAGTTTTCTGTGAATATCTCGAGAACCGTAAGGTTTAGGAGGACCATTATTTTTGTGTATGTTGATCTCAAGGGGCCATGTCAACGCATTCCATAACCACTCATTTCATGTATAGCGCCACCTAGTTAAACACAAAAAGTAAAAAATGAGGTGGTGTAATTGAAGGTATCTGTGACCTAACATAGTCAAAACTGCACGAAATTGGAAGTGTAGGATCATTATGACACCCTCTGTATGCACGCCAAGTTTTGTGGAATTCCGTTCATGGGGGCCACACAATAAATTAATTTATGTTACTATACACCAACTGGCCTGTAGGTGGCCGGAGACAGTTTTCTGTGAATATCTCGAGAACCGTAGGGCCTAGGAGGTCCACCTTTTTTTATGTTGGTCTTAAGGGGCATGTCAACCCATCCCATTACCACTTATTTCATGTATAGCGCCACCTAGTTAAAAATTAAAAAGCATAAAATTAGGTGTTTTCATCTCAATATCTCTGGCTGACAAGGTCAAAACTGCACAAAATTAAAAGTGTAGGATCATTATGACACCCTCTGAATGCATGCCAAGATTTGTGTACTTTCGTTCATGGGGGGCCTTACAATAAAATAATTTATGTGTACATTTAGTGACGTACACCAACAAGGATTCCCGGGACACTGAAAGACCGGGGTACACAAAACTTGGTGAGCATGTACCCCCATATGGATAGCATGGAACCGTCATTTTTCGTTTTCATCTGCAGCCCCCCCGCTGGACTGGACCCCGAAAAGGAGGGTAGGGCAGACACAGTTCTCTGTGAATCTTTTATGGTATGTTGGTCTCAAGGGCCCACATAAACCTGGCTCATAATCACTCATTTGTGATTTGCCCCCCGTAAAAAAATGAAAATCAGTAGGATTAAAAGAAAGCCAAAATAAATATTCATCATCATCATCATGGCTGCATTTTCAGTATTGGCGAGAAGTAGTCGTTTGTCCACTAGATGGCGCATCGTTGCAGTGAGACGTAATTTTGTTGGAAGTTAAAAGGGGTTGGAAAAAACAATGGAAGATTGAGCTTGGTCTGATGAAAGCCAGACTAGCCATGGACCTCAGTTAAACAATGCAAGGGAACATGAATCAGCCTATATTTGCACTAACAATAACGGACAAAAGCTCTTCAACTTTGGCCCGTTAAAATGTGTATGAACAGTCTAGCGACGCATTTCATCAAGGCCCATTTGGACATGTCAGTTATTTGCACCACTGGTTAGATGTAAAACAGCACTTCGTTTCAGACTAGGCTACTGTTACTTAATTTGTGCATTAACAATAACGTTTCAGACTACTGTTACTTAATTTGTGCATTGACAATGAACTAAAGATGACTAAAATCTTATGTAGAAGAAGAAACATTCACAAAAAATCCATCCATCCAAAAATGACCTTTGTTTTTGATAGCTGTTGAAAACGGCATGGAACTGACAGAGATGTTTTTGTTTATAAATACATAAAAAATAAATAAATAAATAACATTATGCTGATACCTTTTGCTTTTCCCAAATACAATGTAGCCTACAGGTGTAAGTGACCTTTCATCAATCCAGTTGCAATGGATGAACTGTGATGAACTGCCCTACTTGTGATTGTTTAGAGATTTTAAAGGTTTTATAACAATTCTACATCTTCTTTGGCTATTCTACAATCTATTCACCTTTTCAGCACCAGTAGGGTACTTTCTGTGCAGCCGCACACACACACTCAGGCATGCCAAACAAGCATACACAAAAGTTTCAAGAGTGGGGGATGGAGTAAAATATGGAGACAAATTGAAGTGTGATTTATTTTCGCGGAACGGATGGACTGAGCGGCGGTCATATTTTGTACCGCTATGCGGTACATCTAGTTCCCATGAATAACAATGCTTATCTAAAGCTTGGCCAGTTGAGACTATACCCAAGGACTCTTGCCATACATCTACCACAATGTCATACAACATTCTACAGGATATGCACATGATTATGACTTTCCGGTCAATAAATCCAAATGAACCCCTGCTCTGTGTGAACTGTCATTTTAAGTCAATGACTTCAGTAACTTTGAAGGCTTATTCTTTCAAAGGACAAAGTGCCAAATAATAGCTTAAAGCCTTTCCATTGAGGTGAGGTGAGGAGAGAAATAAATTTACATTGAGTTATGCAGATATTCCCTTAAGCAAGACGCCATGTCCATGTCCTTGGTGTTATTAAGCGCCAGCAGTTATGGGCGGATAAATAGAAAAAAATCCTTATGCAAGACAGGAGACTTGGGACAGGAGACTTAAATTAGTAGAACTTCTTTCATTTCATCCTACCCCATAGACATACCTGACACAAGGCTTTGGGCTTTCGGACTTTGTAGTTATTAATGGAGAGAGGCAGCATTCTACTGCTAGCGGGACAGGTGCAGCTAAGCGAAATGTTAAAGGAAAAGTTTGGTGTGATATTTACCTAAAGTGTGTTGAAACATGATACCGAGTGTGAACTTTTGTCTCATAGCTCATCTCGGCTTGTCCCCTGCACTCCGAAATCTGGCGCTAGTTAGCCGATGCTACCAACAGGTTTTCAAAGGGGGTACCTCGGGCATCGGCCTAGCCATGCAAATACATGTAAATCACTGTTTTACACCATTTACGAGGCTCAAAGTAGCTCCACACTTCATTGGTAGACTTCCGAGGGCCCTGCCATTTAAAATGAGACATTGTGAACTTTGAAAAAGCACTGCCCAGATAGCTGGCGGGCGGACCACTGTCGGTCCATTGGGGGCATAGCTGGCGGTATTTACATTTGTTCAGTTATACTCCATATATAATTTTATTCACTTTTCTTAATATATTAATGACAAGTTAAATTTCAAGAGATGTTGGTCCAACCGGTGGCATGCCATCAGCGGTCCACTATCTGCCAATCTGATTTTGCTATCTGGGTGGTAGTTTATTTACAAGACGATTTATACAGACAGTACTGTATCTTCAGGAAGTTTACCGTTCGCCGCCATCTTGAATTTAGTCACGATAAGTCGAGCGACGAGTGAATGAACAGGTATGATAAGGGATCAGATTACAAAAATAATTCCGTGGAAATGCATGGAAACCCTTTGAAAACCTGTTGGTAGCATTGGCTAACTAGCGCCAAATATTGGAGTGCAGGGAAAAGCTATGAGCTATGAGACAAAAGTTCACACTCGGTATCATGTTTCAACACACTTTAGGTCAATATCACACCGAACTTCTCGGAACTTCTCCTTGAACAAAGCAGTGCTAACATTAGCTTACCAAATTCACACTATTGTTGCTATTCAAAAACAATCCCTAATCTATTAATAATACATAAAATGTTTAAAGTAGTTAATAATAGGTTGGAAATGACCCTTTTATTATCAGTCCAATGGATTGTATCTCCTTATGGTAATATCTGTTAATTGCACTGTGTTTCTAAGCAACGGTAGAGTTAACCCAGATAACAAGCACACTTTGGACCAACGCACAGCAGCCATTGGCATGCCATTGGTTACTGACTTTGGGCCAACGTCATTTTGTCCGGTGGGGCAACGTTGTTGTGACGTTGGCATTCCAACCGAAAATCATTACACAATCTGCTTAGCACCAGCGTAGGCTACATATTAGAAGCATAGCTGAGAGCTACCTGTAGATTACCTTTATCATTGAAACATGGCACTACATTTGACATAACCTACATTTGACATACATCAAATCAACAACGCATATCGCACAGCTTCATACTCACTAGAATGCAAGGTTCGCTGTAACATGGTTGCATGGGCTGATTCACGATGAGCATCAATATCCGTTCTCGCCGGGAGTAATAACACCTACCTCATGTATTAAAAGCTGAATGACTTTATAGCCCTTTTTTCCGCGTACATAACGTTCATGGTGACTCTATCATGGCAATGATCATGGATGCAGCCAGTCGGTGGACTGCCGTTGGTGTGACAGTATTTCAACGTTGTAAATCGTCATTTCATAAGAGGCTGTGTGGGGAATCCGTCTTACAAACTTAATGTATGTGTAAGGTAGGCCTATCACTTAATAAAAGTCAAATTGTTGCGTTATTGACAATCTCTGCAGTTGCAAACAATCGGTGGACTGATGTGGACGTGACAGTGTTTCAACATTGTAAATCCTCTTGTCATGAGACGCAATACAAATTAGGCCTATTCCACTTTGAAAGTGTATTCATTCAGACATTGCTTTAATGTTATTTGAAATGCTGTTGCATGTACTTTGTGTAATAATTGCATTTACAGTATGTTGACTTTAGTGCCAAACATGACTAACCTATAAACCAACATTCGATATTCGAGTAGCAATCATGCTACTGGAAGAAACTGGAATCCATGAATTTCCACGGAATTATTTTTGGAATCTGATCCCTTATCATACCTGTTCATTCTTACTTATCGTGACTAAATTCAAGATGGCTGCAAACGCTAAACTTCGTGAAGATACTGTCTGTATAAGGCGTTCTACATACTCGACGCACCCGACCGGTAGCGCGACACCGTGACGTCAAAATGACGTAGATCTTGCTGGCGCGCCAGGATTTTAGCCAGGTAGCGCGAGGTAGCGCCACCACTCATTTTTTTTTTTTTTTTTTTTTTTCAGACGAAAGCGACAAGGCGGAAACAGGAAGATGGACTAGTTCAAGGGCAAGCGAGAGTTGCAGTGTTTTGTTACAGTCATGAATTTGTAATAGTTTGCTGGATAAGTTAATAAAGTTACCAGCGAGAGTTGCAACACATGGAATTACGTAAGAGGAAAGAATAGAAATGATTTATTTTCAAACAAAGGATATCTATTAAGGCCTGAACAAAATCTCTTTCCACTTCAGGAAATTACACAAACTCAGCCAGCTGCTAGCTAGCTAGCCAGCTAACTAAACTGTTTAAATTATAAAAATTTCCCTCGGGATGACTAAAGTATCTATCTATCCATCTATCTATCTATCTATCTACCTGTGCGCACACCTTGGAAACTAGATGATAGTGATGGTGGTAGTTGTGAATAGTAGCAACCAAAGTCTGAAGTACCATCACAGAGGCTAGCTAAGAGCAGAGCCCGTTTACATTCTCTGCTACTAGTGTTTCTTAATGCAGCTTCTTCTGCTGTGTAACGTAGTTAGCGTTAATCTTTTCACAACAGCGACACCTCTGTTCAGGAGAATATTGCAACTAGTGTCGTGACCACGACGCGCGAGTATTTGGTTACGGCGCTTCTGTGACGTCACATTGTCGCGCTACAGGTCGGGTGCGTCGAGTATGTGGCGCACTTAAATCATCTTGTAAGTAAACTACCAGTGCTTTTTCAAAGTTCTCAATGTCTCGTTTTAAATGTCAAGGCCCTCGGAAGTCTACCAATGAAGTGTGGAGATACACTGAGCCTCGTAAATGGTGTAAAACTGATTTATTTGCATGGCTAGCCCGATGCCGAAGCACCACCATTGAAAAAGCTGTTGGTAGCATCGGCTAACTAACGCCAGATTTTGGAGTGCAGGGGACAAGCCGAGATGGGCTATGAGACATACGTTCACACTCGGTATCATGTTTCAACACACTTTAGGTTAATATCACACCGGAATTCTCCTTTAAGGCCAGATGTTATCAGGTGTTCGACCGTCGGCTAGGTCCGCACTTTCCTCTTATCTGTCAGATTTAGAACTGAGGGTGTCCACATATTTGTTTTTCTCAACTGTGCTACTTGAGAGGCTGTTCCATTATGACACTCTCTCGTCCATTATACAGAAAAACAACAATAACAACAACAAAACATCTATAGTTGCTTCATTTTTGAGCATTTCCATTTATTCATTTCCAGACCCCATTTCTTATGTAAATCTCTAGCTGTCAAAGTTTCTTCTGCACTGTCAGAAACATGTAGTGATTGTAAGGGCCTACAAAACACAAATCTACAGTACATGTTCAAAGGTAGGCCTACATGTTTTGACAATAAGTTGGTTTATTTTTAGAAAGGTGTTATAATCCCATCTAGCATTCTGTGGGCCATGACATAAGGATGGTCTTATTATGACAATTCCAGTGATTGTCTTCATTTTTGATGAAGACAATCACTGGAATTTTGAACACAGTATAATTGCAATCATCCAATGTATTGCATTCAGAGTTTCTTTTTTTTTAAGACTCAAAAGCCTGTCTCCTTACCTTAATTACCCAGAATACGTTCCATAAGTTGATAGGAAAATAGAGGGTGTGCAACAGAAGCAATACATATCATAGAAAACTCAATCTTCCTAAATTATGGAGCAATCGGGGCTTCAAAGCTCACATGTAACCTCGCGCTGAACCAGAACCCGAACCTGCCTTAGTTCCAGAGTCTGGAGAGGCTCTTTGATGTCACTGACACGATACCCCCCCACCCCCCACTGAGGGGGGAAGTTGCACCGGGGCCATTTGTCTGGCACTGGGTGACACATTTGCCTGTCACACAACATGTGCACACACACACACACTCAGACAGACATATGCACACACACACACATGCAAACACACTCACTCACACGCACACACACACACACACACACTCAAACGCAGAGCATTCTGGTCCAGGAGGGGGCAGATGGCATGTGAACCTGGATTGGATTGGATCAGAGGGGGACTTGGCCACAGCCCCAGGCCCCCGCGTAAGATCCGTACCAATCGCAGGCCGATTCCGTGCCAGAACAGAACAGCGACTGCCAACTGCGGGCCGAGCCTTCCCATAATTATGACTGGGCTTCCTCTCATTTCCGTGATTCGTCTGAAGTCCCCCCAGAGTGAAAGGACTTTTTCCGGCAACTGGCTGGAAGGCCACATTTGATGTGCTCTGAGTTATTATTTTATCTTCCTTGTGGGACGAACAGAGGATGATGGGCTCCTCTCTCTTGAGCCTGCCTCTGCTTAATGTCTCCTGCGCAGTGGCCACCACTTGTTAAAAAAAGAATGTTACATAATTAACAGTGTCCATCTCAGCAATAGACAGCAAGTGTGCAAGGCCGTGGCCAGGATTTTTCAAATACCGAGGTCAGGGGTGTCGCTAGAAATTTTGGGCACCCCGAAATGCTAGGTGTTTCTTTTAATTTTGTGGAAACTAATTGATAAATTGACATAAATATATTTCATACATTATTTACGCTCATTTAGCAAAGTAGCCTATATAGGCCTATGCAAGACATAGGCCCCGTTTACACAAAGGGAAGACACAGATATTTCCCTGCGGTTTGGCCTCTCATTTACACGAAAACCAAAAAATGCTTAACGTCATGTGAGCGCCCTATGTTTACAGTTTGTTTGGCTACTGATCATCGATGCTATTAAAGGTAAACTATGAAGGTTTTTAGCTTAATATGCAAGTTTTTAAGCTTAATTTACCTTCATTTAACAGCTTCAGAGTCATTGGAATGGTTATATGACTTTTTTTGGTTTGAATGGTGGCCGTCTCGCTTCCCCCTAGCGCCTGTGAGCGGAAAAAACACCCTTGCAACTGTGGGCCGGCGGGCCGATGGCCTCAGTGTCAGGAAGTATAACGAGTGTAACGAATTGCTTTACTGCTTTCAAATACAAATACACGCCAGGCACCGGCTAGAAAAAGGTAGCGATGGAGTTTCTCAGACATTCGTCATGACAGAGCTAGCGAAAAAGAAGCAAAAACTGAGAAAACAGTAAGGAAATTGCCAATACTGCTTAGTTTACCTTTATGGTACTCATTTTTACATTTGTGCAAACACTTTTGGCCTGTTTACCTTTGCAAACACAGTTCAAAAGAGAAATAGGAAGTGATTTGTTGCTGTTGTTGCTAAATTCGGGATTCTGATTGGCTAACGTAGGATTGAGCTTTTCCTTACACTGCCACCGACAGGTTTGGCATGGTCTTGACAGCATATATACACAGGGAAACTTCTCTGAAACTGACGATGTGTGCACAATGTCATTTTTGAAAACGGAGAGGGTGAAATGTCTGTTTATGAAAATAGCCGGCCATGTATAAATGTAGCCTAAACCATAGAGAAGGCTGAAATATAAAGGTTATCCTGATCATTTTGTCAACAATGATGTAGAACCATAGATTTGTTCAGTTTATAACAGGTTTTGCTTTTCCCAAATTGACTTTGGATATTTATACTGGACCCTGTTCAATCTGTTATTAAGAATGCTCTTTTTCTCATTAGCGTAGTGTAGCAAATGTTGCATTCATAATTTGCAGGGTACTGTAGGCTGCAGAGCTTGTTGGCTACCTTCTGACACAAGCAGGACATCTCATTTCTCATATCTCTCTCCTTCATTCCTCCATCCTCCTATCATTCCTTCCTTTTTTTCTTAACAAAAATAATTAAAAGTAGCGGTTAGGACTAGCCTGGCTAACGCCAAACCTTATCTCATTGAGATGGGGTCTGGAACTACATGCACATTTTCTCGTATTTGAAACGTAGTTTACGAATGCCCAGAGCTGTTTATTGGGCGCTACGAATGTCTATCAAATGCATCTGTACATAGCTTCGGTGTGTCATCATCGTCTTGCTGCCCCTCCCCCCCCCCCTCTGTTCTGTGATTGGTTCCTTCGTTGAGGTGAAAACTGCCTAGACGCGTGAATAAAATTGTGTGCGTAAGGCAGCTTGGGAAAACCCAGGCTAGGTTAGGACAGGAGAAAGGAAGGAAGGGAGGGAGGAAGGATGGACAAATGATCTACACCCAGTGAGCAGGCGCGCCTGCAGGTGTACGTCCGTACGCACTGTGCGTACCATCACTCAACAACGAGAGAAAATTTACCTTGTGTGTGTGAATTCACACCATATTGGCCTACCATACCTTTCCAACTATGCACAGTATCCCATTAGTTGCATGCAATCAGGCTATTTACAATTTTCTATTAAGTAAAGTTAGTGAACACTTGTTTGAGCAGGAGAGAATACATGACGCAGGCAACATAGGCTACTTGTTTTCTTTTACTCGGCTTTCTATATGGTTATCAGCACACAATGTTGAGCTAATTCACTAACTCAATACTCATCATGGATATCACAAGTTTAAACAACGAAAACAGAAAGGATGGAGGCAGCAAAGCTAGAGGAGCTATTCAAGATGGGCAAGAACAAGGTTGGCTAAGCAATTGGTGTGCTTGTCAGAACGACTGCATTACAGCTGTTTAAAGCCAGACGCTATAACACAACTAAAGGTAGCTTTAGCCTGTATAGGGATGTATAAAGTTGCCCAAATGAATAGATAATTGTAGACGTTGTTGTTGCATTATTGCAAGTGGATGTTGTTATGCTATGTATGCACGAACCTAAAGGAAAAATACTGTCCACGCGCCATTCGGGGGCAATTCCTGCAGGCGCCCCTGCCAGTGAGTGCCACATCTTGACTTTCATTCACTTGGGAGGGCCCTTCATTTCCTTCTCTTCTTCTCCTCCTCTTTTCCTCAACTGCCTGATTTCTATCTTCTAGGTTGCAGCCTTTTTTCAGGTCAGGTGAATTAAGAATACTGGCATTTGTGGGTATTGAAGTTTACTGTATGTGAGTTGCGTCACGTTCGTTAATTAATTTAGGACACACTCTGCGATAGCCGAGTCGACTCATACATGTACGTTCGTTTTGACATGTTAGGGGTATCTGCAACGATGCATCACGTGACGGTGCGTTGATGCAAGGATAACTGTCTCGTTGGCTATTTGCAGGCTATTTAATAAATGATACGAAACTTGAAGAAAAAAATACCTAAGACATGATCTCGGTGTCCTCTATGGTAGCTACGGCCTTGCAAGTGTGCATAACTAAAGATTATTTTCCATGACTGCTCTGTGTGAATTGTTATATTTCATTTCTTTCAATGTGTGTGTGTGTGAGAGAGAGAAAGTGTCTCTGTCTGTCTCTATGTGAGAGTGTCTGTCACAGTGAGGGTCTGAGAGTGTAAAAATACTATTTTTCTGGTTTTGACAGAACTTTAAAAAGGACCATGCAGACAAAGTGCCTAGTCTGAAAGCCTTGTTGACTGCTTTAGAAAATCTCTAAGAGTTGTTGTGGTTGTGTATTTACATGCTTCCTGCTCAAAAGAAGCAAAGATCTCTTACAAAATTCCTCACCTTCTATCTACTGTAGTTCAGAATGCTTGGAATGGTGGTGAGAGTTGTTTGTTATTGGTTGCACCACAGAGATAGTATGTTTGATCAGGTTGTTTGGCACATGTTTCATCAGACCTGCCTCTCCAAATGTCCAGGACCAACGAAAAATCTAGCAATGATCCTTCATGTTCCTTTAATCTTTTGGTTTAGTTACAACAGCCCTGATCATAATAAATGAAATAATAATAAAATAATTGTTCTATTTATACATTTGGCACTCGCTATGGTAGATATTTGAGAAATCATTCATCCTTTGGTTTGTGCCACTCTCATTTCACTCTTTGATAGTGGCAGAGCTACTTTTGATAAAACACGTTTTTTTTGATAAAACATCATTTCACACATGGTTAATTCATTTCCTCAGCCACAAGCCAGCCGATTCGACTGTGGCTTCCAAGACACTGAGCTTGGGCTGTAATTAAATATAAACTTTTTTTAAAAAGGTTTTCGAGGGGAACATGGATTCACACCAAAGTCTGCAATGCTGAGGATGGATTCAGGTATAAAAGACATTAACCATCAGATCTTGGTATAAGAACAGAATCATCCATTACTGGGAAAAATATTGAAATGTATATTTGAGTGACTCATATTTATGAGCATGAAATATGAAATCTGTCAGAACTACATAGTCATGGGGGTTTCATCTGCTGAGCTGTTTGAGGTGAAATACTGCAGGGTTGACCCAACAAGCAGAGATTTGGTCAAACAAGGGAGAACATACATAAAAAAGGTGAAGTCAGCAGTAAGTGTAAATGAATTGAACTGGGCCTCTTCAAGCTGGGCCTACTTTAGTTAGAGTATAGCTATGCCACTGTAAATAGGCCTAAGGGATGCTATAACACACAATTAAAGCTAGCAAAGAAGACCATCTATTCTACATGGTCAAGTTAGGTCAAGAGCACCTGTAAAACACAGCCAATGAAAGCCACTAATAATATTTTACCAGTGACTGTGCAAACAGCAAATACTGTACATAATTTCACCCAAAGACAGTGAAATGGGCATTGTATCACATTAAAGTATGGCCAAATGTTACAGATACAAAGCTTGGCCAATTGTTATAGTATAGTATAGCATATATAGAGTCTTTATTGTCCTATAAGGATATTCTTTCGTTATTCGTTCGTTACAGTTAAGGGATTAATTAATGAAGTGAAAGGTCCATGAAAGGTGGCTCATACCCTGAAGGCACTGTTGGAGGTGTGACAGGCAGCAATGTATAGCAGGTAGCCCTTTTACCTGTGCTTTCATCAGCAATCAATCAAATATTTCCGAATCAATTTTTTTGTCGGAAATATCTGTAAAATAAAATGATTGCATAATGGGCCTGCTTGCATTATTACATATACTGTACATTTCATGGTAAAATAGCATAATGCCCATCAACATACAGGACTATAGTTATGTGTGTAACACACTGTTATTGATACTGAAATGAACATTGGGTGTGTATGACTCTTCCATAAACTGGTGGGTCAAATTGCAATTCTAAAACTGATAGTTCCAGTCCTTGATTGAAATGCAGCATAAACATACACCTTGACCGCATTTTGTTCTATATTACTGTGCTACCATAACTTGATACAAAATTTAAAGTAGCTGCGTCTCAACGTTGCTTGGCAACCATTCAGGTAGAGGAAATATATTTCTTGGCGGAAGAATGATTATCTAGGAAGAACTCGTTATATTGCTAGTTGCTGCGCCTTTAATTTATGAAACTTTGCCAGGTATTTATAGTAACAGTTTTAGAAAAGCAATAAGCCACTCGAGTCCGTAGGTTACACTGATTCTACAACAGCTAAGGGCACGACGTTAGGCACGACGCGCTAGCAGAGTGCCTAAAACCCCCCTTAGCTGTTGTAGAAGCTCTCGGGGCTTATTGCTTAATTGTGTCCTGAAATCGACATATTTTATTATGCTATTTTATTCCTGCTTGATAACCCTAGTGAAATGCTGTCGTAGGCTGTGCTGTTGGTGGTGTTTTTTGCCCACAAAGGTTGATTTGTGATTTTGTTTTTGATGGTAAATATGCTTGGATGTTGATTGGCCGCTGTGTGTAATCCCCTACCTATAGCACTGGGAATTTAACATTTCTCCTGTCCATATTTGAAAAAAATACACTATGTTTGCAGCATTTTTGCTTTTTGTCTGTTTTGTTGGTTCACATTTTGTATCCAACTCTGCCATTGATGAGCAACTGTACTAACTGTGATGCCTACTTTCAAACCAAGCCATCTGTGAAAGGCTTTGTGAAAAAGAAATCAACACACAAAGCACATCAATCAAACAAAAAACACAACCCTTGCCATGACGGAAAAATAAGAGTCCAAAAAGTGCAGCTTTTATTACAAGTCGATATCTCAATGCAATCCATCTTTAAATCTTTTATCAACTCAATAGTATCTCTCCCCCGCTCTCACACCTCCCTCTCTTTCTATTGCTGTGGACAGTCCGGTCATAAACCCGCGCTCAGATATATTTTCTGTCTCTCCATCCTCTCCACTTGGACTCTGTTCACCTCCGGCGGTCCCGCTGGGAGACTCGATTCTGTTTAGAGCTCTCTATGTCCCTGTCTTTACCTCCAGGGAAAACAGATGCCTCTCTCTCTTTCTCTCTCTCTCTCTCTCTCTCTCTCTCTCTCTCTCTGTGTTTGTGTGTGTCTCTGAGCTGGTGCAGCCGTGTGTACTGCATCGTTAACTCCTTGCCTTCATGCACCCCGGCCCTTGTGGAGCTCAGGGGGGCTGCAGTAGGGGGTGAAGCGAGGATGATAGCTGCCTGTTTAACCAGCAGATGACTGGTTAAAAGGGTCACATTTTATCATGCTATCTGGCAATTGGGGTTTTTTTTCCCTCATGCGTTCAACTGGCCACAAACTGGATATCCATATGATGCCTTTGTGAGTAATCCGTGTCAATTTTTTTTTTTGCACTTTGGCCTTAAATGACTTTTTTATTTTTTTGTGTCGGAGAGGCTAGGGCCAATAAAATGCCAGCAGTTACTAAAAGCCTGGCACTGAATGACATAGTCAGGAAATGGCTCCCGTTGCAAAGTGTTGCGATCCAGATTATTGAATTGTCGGGTGCCAGGCCCCCCACTCGTCTCGTCTGACAAAAGGGGGAGCAGACAACCGGCAATTTGGTCGTGCTTCGATTGTCACTCTTTCCCATGTTTACAGATCTTTCAAATGTATTGTACAAACAGACTTTTAGGCTGCAATTTGTTTCGCCTTCTCTGTGACTGCGTATAGATTGTTTCACTTTGTTTTGCGGCCCTCATTATTTAAATGACACTGGCAGTCTCTCTTTCTATCTCTCTCTCTTCCACACACACACACATACACACACACACACACACACATAAACACAACTCAGGATATTTAGTCAGGGCTGTGATAATCATTATGGTTTCAAGGAACTTAAATACTATCCACTGGTATGTGTTCTGCCAGAATCTGTATTACTATATTCATGACATAATGCCTCAGCTATAATTTATGGGGATGATCCAGAAATGTTGATCAAAATAGTCAAATAGCAAGATAGCAGACTCTATAATCTTGCCCTTGTGTTGTTTATCCTTAAGTTAGTGGACGTGGTCAGGTGACCAGTTCCAGCCAAAACAATCCATCTGCCTGGCTATTTTTATCCTGGCCCACATGCGATATTAAAACTTGGGAATGATTCAATTCAATTTGCCAACAAGATGCATGTATGTAACAATATAAATTGGATTGCTGGTCCAGAATTGGTAGCAAACAAGAGGTGTGTGTGTGTGGGGGGGGGGGGTAAGGAATGGATTGAGAGTCGCAGGAAATGGAGTGAAAAATGATTGAATGTGAGGCAGCAAAAAATATAGCAGGAGAGAGAGAGAGAGAGAGAGGCATGATAGGAGAGAAGAAAGGAGACTGCTAAAGAAGTGGAGTAAGAGGTTTGGAGGTAGAAGTAGAGAAAGAGAAGGGTAGAGAGCAATAGAGTGAGAGAGAGATGATGATGATTTGACAGCTGCATAAATTAATCAGTCAGGACATTAGATGGAGCAGCACTGTCATAAAAGGGAGCTCTTCACACTTCTCAGAACATAACAATCACCCCCAACCCCACAGGGCCTGTATGACTCTTCCATACAGTATACAGGTGGGTCAAAGTCCTGACTATGTGTGCAGCTTTTTGTCTGTTTTGTTGATTGACATTTTCAATCCAACTGTGCTCACTGTGATGATAAACAAGCCATCAATGAAAGGTTTTGTGAAAAAGAGATAGAATTACACTAATATGCCATTGACAAGACTTGTCACGTCTTCACTGCATTCCTAGATGTCCTACATTTCCTATCAAGAGCATTCATAATGCCGCAGCATTACCTGACACCTATTTTTGAATCATAACAGTTCATATCCCTGCTGGGCAATTATAAAGGTCCCTGTAAAAGACTAGGAAATAGCATCTAAGGCCTTTTGAACTTGAATATTCTCCCATCCCCTCCTTCTCCTTCTTATAGGACTAACACACTAAGCCCCACCCCTCCCTTACACCCCTGGCTGTCCTGTTCTTTCTTTTGTCCCTCAGGGATAAATAAACTTTTTTAATTGAATTGAATTGAATTTAATTGAAAGAGTGTTAGTCCCATTTTAATCTGTCCCGTGGTTTCATTAGGGCAACTAACTGAAATGTTAATGCCATATTAAGAGATGCATGTCTTTGTCCCCACTGACCATTGTGGCCAATCACAAAGTGTGTGACGGTTTCCTGGTGTGTACTCTGAAGCTGTTACAACACCAGAAATTGAGTTCATAAATGTGCGCAGCACACACACACACACACACACACACACACACACAAACATTCACACATATGTTATAGGAATATGTACAAAGACTGACCACATATTTCATGATACTCACACATATATACATTCACAGCAAATAATGCTCACACACGCACGCTAGGGTGATCAGAGGTCCTGAAAAAAAAGGTTCTGGATTGATAACATGCATTGATGATAAGCTCATTTTCATTCATTGTTGACATGGAGGCTCAGGGAGGCTCAGGCCGGTGTCCTGGGAGCTGATGAGCATGCTGCTAAAAAGCACAAATGAGTGAGCAAGTTGCAGCCGTGAGGACAGGGAAAGTGCAGGCAGCCAGGAGAAGGAGTGACTGGTCGGACGCATAACATAACTTACCTTGCTGATGTCTGGGTTACACAAAGCTACAACAACACGATCATTGTGTTTCCTTAATGACCGAGTTTATACAAAAACAATAATTATTATAGCATGAAGTAGGCCTATTAGGGAAGTGGAAAGGCCTGCTATGAGTAAGCTATAGTAGGCTATGTATAGGCTATTTTTTTAGTTTAGGCTACCTAATGAAAGACAGTTGAATTTCTGAATAAAAATAATTTTCAAAGAGTTTTGAAATGTATGTAGGCCTATCCTATAATGATGCCCTGGTCACCCTAATGCACGCACGCACACACATACACAAACACACACTGACCACCGCAAAAACATGCACAGGGAATAGTCTATAGTTCCTCATAAACAGCCTGTGTGTTGAACAAGAAGATGTCCTGATTTGACCCTGGTGTGAACCCAGGGAAATAATCTGAGTTTGGGGTTTCAATCAGAGTGGTCAAGCAAGGAGTCAGAGGCCATAGAGGGCTCTGAGGAGAGAAAAGACTAAAAAGGACTGGAGCAAAGAAGAAAATAGTAGAAAATGACAAACAAGAAAGAGAGAGGGCTCCTCACCTTTGTATTGAGAGAACTCCCACACAAATTTTCCCAGAAGGCATTACTGTACTTATCAACAGGAGTCAGTTACTACGTCACTCCTTTAAATCCAATTAGAAACTCTTTGTTGATGACCATAAACTAAAGGAACAATCATTGTTAGAAATTGTAAAAATAGATAGATGAATAAATAAATAAATGATATCAAGTTTGTGGTGGCCATCCCTATGGCAGATGGTTAAAATTAAGCTTGCAGCACACTGTCAGCCATTAAGGAATTTATGCTTAGGATAATATATTCCCTTTCAAGCTTAATATCATTATCCCTGGTTGTACTGTAATAGGCCTAGTGATATATTCCAGCTTTCCTTTCCTTGGCACCACCGTGTTCATGAGAGGCATAGGAGGCTGGCACATCTGAATTTATCTGAGCCTATGAGAAACACAATTATGCCTTGCTCCCCTCATAATAAACCATGCTTAAGTGGGTTTGAGAATTCATTTATTTACGTTAACTCCATTGTGTTGTGACAGTAATAGATGCCTTTCATTAATGAATGCGGGATCTCATCGAAGCCCCTTTTTCCTCTTGTTCTGTAACTTAAAATGGAATGATAAATGAAAACTTTCAGCAGATTGTATTGACCGATTTAGAGAAAGCAGAGAAGAAGAAAGCAAGAGAGCAGAGATAGATAGAGAGAGAAAGAGACAGACAGAGAGAAAGAGAGATATTGCTGAAACCACTCTTTGCTTTTTTCCATCATCCCGCCAGCTTTTACGCTCCGTCCAAATGAAGGAAATCAAGATGCTTTCCCATTGATTTCTGTTTTTGTTTTTTTGTTCCTCCCATTTTTTAATAACATAAAAAATGTATTGCTCCCCGTGGTCTACATGGAATGAATTGTGTTCGTGCTGCGCAGTGATTTGTAAAACCATTATTGTGGGGGGAAGGAGGGAAGGAGGGAGGGAGGGATGGGTGAGGGTGGAGGGGTATGGGGATGGGTGGGAGGGAGGGAAAAGAGAGTTTGGCAGAGGGATGGAAAGATGGAGGGATAGAGGGGTTGCGGAGGGGAGGGAGAGTGGGAGTCCGATGTCACAAATTGCCTGTTGTTTTGGCCAGGCCGTACTGACAGCTGCCGCGTCTGTCCATGACTGCCAATGGGTCAGCGTCGCGTGGTCGCCTCTGGTGGTGCTTCCGCACAGACCGCTTTGAATTAGAGCATAATTGGGAATCATGAATCATTAATTCTGGTCAGACACTCCAAAAAGTCCTATTCTGACTATATGTGACACAGTGGCCTCTTTGTGTGTGTCACTCGCCTCTCTCATGCAGTTCTGAACATGACAGTCGGTGACATGTGTGACTGAACATGTCATTATTTTATTCAGGAGACACATACAGTATTGATCCAGGATTAGCTATATACATGAATCACTATATTGTCATTTTCAAGTATGTCATTTGACACTGTAGGAGATAAAAAATAATCTACATCCAAGGCTGATAAGATGTAATTTGGCTCCCTGGCCAGATAAGTGGGTCAATCTTTTGAATGTCAGTATTTTCCGTCTTATAGTACCTTTATACCGATATTTTGAACAATGTTCAACAATAGTATTAATAGTATGCTTATTTCCTCTCGCCACCAGTCTTATCAACAGATCAAATCCATCTACTACCATACTGTACCTATGCTACTGTCCTGTGCACACTACTCAACATCTGCAAACCCTCATCCATTGCATTCCATTCTTGTAAACTACAATATATACACTATTTAATAATGTATATATATATATTACAATAATAATATATTTATTTAACTAACATTAAAAATGTCATTACTCCATCTCTGCCCTGCTCTGTATAATGCACAAGTTCAGAAAAGCACATTACTCAAATGTTAAAGATAAACATTATCTTTACCTGCTTGTGTTTGAATTATTTCCCTTGCACATATAACATGACTTGTAATCCACTAGTTGTTTTGAAAAGTTATATTGTCATATTTTGTCCTTGTGTTGTTGTTCACAGACTCTAAGTTACATACAAATGCAGCATGTGATGATAAAAAATTGAACAGCAGGTATTACACCGAATATAAGCATATTTCAGAAGTCTGTAAAAGTTGTGCGTTTGCTCCTTGAATGATCCAGCTTTCAATAGCAATGATTTTCTCTGGCTTAAAACGCAAGGCGCTGCAGGTACAAACAGTAAATAACACCAGATTCACAGAGTCATTTATTTGTCTTTTCCTCAAAGGCCCGGCCTAAAAATCCATTTTTCATAGTGTTTTCAATTTGCGAGTGTTTCTCTTTGAAAGTGTTTCTTTAGGTGTTGTTGTCATTCTCAGCAATAAAGAAAGTGGCCACTGCAGGAGTCAGAGAAAGGGAAAGGAGAAAAAAAGATGAAGATTCTCTCTGCTTAGCCTGTGGCTCTGGTGAATCAAATACACCCTCACTCAGCCCCGGACCACAGACTTTCATTCTGTTTCCTGTTTCCAGCTCTTGGTTTTGCTTTCCAGATTCAACAACACATGTCTATATTTCACATTCATTTCCATTTTCTATTTAAGCAGAACATTTACAACACCTAAAAAAAACAACAAAAAAAAAAAAACACAGATTTGGCATGAGATGAAACAAAGGTCCTCTACTCACTATGGACACGATGCCAAGTGAGGGTTCAAGTTGAGTGTAAGCAAATATTGACATAAATTAGTGGTGACTCATTTGTGCTCAAGGCCAGATTTGTTTAAGCCTTCATAATGTGCAAACAGCAGCAGTTTTTTTCCCCCTTTGCAAATGGAGATTATAGAATTTCACATCTAAACGGTGTGTTTGGAGGGCCATCTGAGAGCTGGTTACTGTGGATCACAGCTGTTTCTCAACATCACATGACCCTTGGACCACAGATAACGAAAAAGAACAGAAAGATCTAGATGTGAGTGCCGCAGAGTGTCTGGTCTATTCAGGTTTGTGCTGCTCTGCTTTCTTCATGCCGAGCGGCATGTGTGGGTGCTGGTGTCGGGTGGCTTCTGTTTGAATTTGCACCTGCCTCTGAGTTTATATCTCACTTTCTGTTCCCCTGACAGCAACTGTCACGATTATGAGTGCTTTCTCAGTGTTGCTTCTTCCCCTCTTCTTTATACTCAATATATTTTTGGGATTTTGTGTGATTTTGTTGTCCTATTATTGTCTGTATTTTTTTTATTATTTTTTTTCCAAATAATCATAAAAATCAACCGTGCTATAACTCTTTTTTATTATTTTTTTTTATATATAATTTTTTTACATATACAAAAGAGAAAAGAAATAAAGAAAGAACAAAAGAGGAGTATAATAACAACAGTAATAATATACATACATATGTATATTAAAAAGCTTAAAACCCACCCACTCTCCCACCCCAAGTTGGTCCACCTTTCTCCATTAATGTATCACATCAAACAACTTGTATCTGTATACTGATATTGTTGTCACAGTACAACTGGTTAAAAAAAAACAAACAAAAAAAAACATAAATGTTCGGTTTCTCTCTAAGGGGAAGGGGTCATAGCTACCATATCAAAATATGAGAGCAGATGCTGCCATGTAGTGTCGAATTGCTCGGTTGACCCTCTTAGTGAGAATTTGATCTTTTCTAGCTCAAGGAATGACATTAAATCAGTCTCCCAAGACTTATCTGCTGGTGGCTTAGGTGACTTCCAGTGTAGAAGGATACATCTGCGGGCAATCAGAGAGGCAAATGCTAAAACATTTAATTTCTGTTTACTAAATTCAGAGTGGTTCAGGGGAACTCCAAATATGGCAACAAGTGGGCAGGGAATGATATCTATATCTAAAACCTCAGATATAATCTTGAAAAAGTTCTTCCAGAATCCTGTTAGCTTTGAGCATAGCCAGAGGGTATGAGCTAGGTCAGATGGGACGAAGGCACATCTATTACAGGCCTCGCTGGTGCCCGGGAAAAACTGCTAATTTAGCCTTGCTGAAATGCACACTCCAAAATAAGGTGCCATAATAAATAGTAAACTAGTAATTACCTAACCCTTTGTTAATAGTAATTACCTAACCCTTTGTTAAGTGGGGCAGCCGTGGCCCACTGGTTAGCACTCTGGACTTGTAGCCGGAGGGTTGCCGGTTCGAGCCCCGACCAGTGGGCCGTGGCTGAAGTGCCCTTGAGCAAGGCACCTAACCCCTCACTGCTCCCCGAGCGCCACCATTGAAGCAGGCAGCTCACTGCGCCAGGATTAGTGTGTGCTTCACCAATTCACCGATTGGGTTAAATCCAGAGACCAAATTTCCCTCACGGGATCAAAAAAGTATATATACTTATACTATACTTACTTAATATTTGTTAATTGTTACTAAAATATATATTTGGCACAAGTTAATAGTTTTTTCATCATTAATTAAATATTAGTTGTTTGCATAAAATCTGTATGTTAATGTTTTAACAAATCTATTAACTAATATTGTATTAATATATGTTAATAGTTAACTAAATATATTTTTGGCACTAATTAACAGTTATTTCTTACATCATTTAAATGTTAAATGTTTATTTACAAACAATATGCTAATATAAAAGTTAATGACATATTATTATTTATCTAGCTTTTCTGATTAGCTTTGTGGATAATTTATGGAATGTATGGTTTATGGCTTTATGGTCTTGTGGGGTGTATAAGGCACCCTACTGCCAGTGGTTGCTTGTGTGAGAGTTTGCGCTCCTCTTCTTCCACTTCATCCTTATTGGATACCTCTGTGGTTGGCTGTCCTGTAATTGGTGACTCTGTCTAGTGTTTGAAAGTAGTGTACTCTTTGCCTTTGGAAGTACTATTTGGTTGCTGCTTGAATTTGGTGAAATTCAGGGAAGGGGGGTTTAACAGAGTTAGAAATGTAGTTTAGTGTTTGTATGTGATTTTAAGCGTAATTAAGCAGCTTTATTGAGATTGGTGTTTTGGAGCCCCCTTTGGAGAAACGCTATACTGCAGCTCTGCTGCGTTTTGTCCTTGTATTTTGCCATAGCCGATCAGAAGTGGTATGCTTTTGCATTGCGTAGGTTGACTGTATACATAGATATATACACTAGATGTCGCCTTGACTACTGCTGTTCATTGGAACGAATGCGTCAATCGAGACGCCATCTTGCTTCAGTGATCCACTCCTCTATAATGCATTAGCGTCAATCTGGGCAAAGATCTAGCGAAAATAAAATCACCATAAATCGTCAAAATCTCAAGCAATTATCTAGTTTTTTGGGTTGTTCCAACTGACAGGCATGTATTTAAGCTTAAGATGATAATAAAGATACATTTTACCCGTCTAGCCCCATAGACTCCCATTCATTCTGCACTAGCTAGCGGCGGCCCCTAGAGGAACAATGAGTAAACTGCAACCAGGTTCGATACAATGAAAGTAAACAGGCTCTTCGTAGACAGGCTCTGGTTGAGGCCACATACCCCTCGTCTCGTTTACTCATGTAAGTTGTAATCTCACCAGAAGTTGCTGTAGATCTGTAGAACATTTACCTCTGCTACTACATAGGCTACGCCAGTCGTTACTTTTATAATCATGGGTCAGTGCCATGGGCAAACGAGATGTAGCTGAATTCATAAATGACAAAGCCATGAGAAAGGTGATTTTCTTACGTTTCAACAACAAAGAAGCCGATCTGCCATCATTGTGAGAAGTTCCCAAATTTGTCGCTAATCGCTAAAAAGGTTTTCTATCGCTGGGGATGGCCAAACGTCGCTAAATAGGTAACGCTGACAATACAGGAGAACTAGTTTAGCGCTTCAGATCCCTGTACCAAGATGGCGGCGGTGTTGACGCATGCTGAGAAGCAGAAGGCGACATCTAGTGTATATATCTATGGACTGTATAAAGCTCTCCCCACTTTGTTTTTATTTTTGTAACTGTAAAATGTTGTTTAAGTTGAAAACTTTGATATACCACCTGTATTATGTTACTTTACATGTATTGTTAAGATTTCGGTGCAATTCTAGCAACTTAGAGAACGTTTATTAATGTTTTCATTATGACCACGAGTTCATACACAACTTGACTAGAAACTCCGCTAGCAACTTTCCATTATTCCATGCATTTCAACTTTCAGTTTAGCTTAGTGTGCATGGAAAGTGCAATTCAGTCTCTGAATGTTTTAGTTTAGCATTCTGTTTATGCATTACCTCCGTATGGTCTACGTCTGTGAGTGTTTAGTGAGTCTCAGAATATTATAAACTGTTGTTCTGTGCACCTGAACATTCCATGTCTCATGTCTCCCTTGCTAGTAGGGCTGACAGTGATGGTATAGGAATGATGCATGTAATATAGCCCATTCAACTACTTGTTGTTTTGTTTTAACTTTTCCTAAAGGAATAAATGTGATAAGCCAGTTTTGGTCTCAGTCCCTTCACCGTCTGACTAGTTATATATTACTAACATATTAATAAAGCTTAACCAACTTTATTATAAGGGTCCCCCATACTGATAGTTATATATTACTAATATATTAATTAACCAACTTTATTATAAGGGGGCTCCAACCAAGCTTTATTATATAGGGGCTCCACACTATAAGATACTGATATATACTACTAATATATTAATTAACCAACTTTTAATGAGGGGCCCCACTTTATAGCTATATACTACTAATATATTAATTAAGCTTAACCAACTTTATGCAAGCGGTACAGGCGCCGACAGCAGTGGCAGCATGTCAAGGTAGCTCGTGTTTTTTTCTTGAATTTCCTCTTGGGGATTGTAAGAAGCCTCATAAATGATATATATTTATATCCTCGGAACCATAGAGACATCGAGCTATATCCTCACTTGAAAGAGCTTGTGTGGACAAATAGGGTGAAGAGTTAAATGGCAATGATATTATTACATACTCGTTACTCTGACTCCATTTGATTAATAATTTGTATCACCAATCAATTACCAAGTAACTAGTTTATCAGCTATGGAGGAGAATGGCATGGCACACTACAAGAATTGAAGTTATCCGATTGGTAGGCAAATGAACAATTTAATAGGCATTAAGTCTTAAAGGTAAATGTAACCAATATCACTTCAGTTGAATGTACAAGTAAACTCATATGGTCTACTGTAACAAAGTAGCAAATGGTAACAAAGGAAACTTAACCAATTCACAGAGGTAAACTTGACAAGTTAGAGATAATAGATACACCAGATAAAACAATACAAACCCAGAGATAGAGAAAGGGGAGAGAAAAAAAAAAGAGAGAGAGAGACAAAGGGAGACAGAGAGAGAGGGGAAGTCAAAGTCAAAGTCTACTTTATTGTCAATTTCTTCACATGTCAAGACATACAAAGAGATCGAAATTGCGTTTACTACTATCCCACGGTGGAGACAAGACATATTTTACCAATTAGGTCCACAGACAAACATAACATTCAAGTAAACAATATAAAAAGTAAAAATAAGAAGGCACATACAATGAAGAAATAAGAGCAGCAAAATTTGGTAGAAATTGTGCATACAGTAGACAGTCAATATAATAGTGCAAAAGTCAGGCCAATAAATGGCTGAGGTAGTTTTGTTTGACCTAAGTATGCAAGTGGCATAGTGGTGCAAGTTATGTAAGAGCAGCAGAAATGTGTTCAGAAGTGTTCAGGACAACAGGACAACAACAACAAGTTGCAAGTGTACAAGTGGAGTAGTGCAAGTGGAGTAGTGCAAGGCAGCCATTGTGGGTCTAAAAGTCCAGGATGTTATGTAGCTGAGGGTGGAGGGGGGAGAGAGTTCAGGATCCTAACAGCCTGGTGTATGAAGCTGTTGGTGAGTCTGGTGGTGCGGGAGCAGTAGATCAAACAAATTGTGAGCGGGGTGACTTGCATCACTCACAATTGTGGTCACCTTGCGGGTGAGGTGGGAGGTGTAAATGTCCTTCAGGGAGGGGAGTGAAGCACCAATAATCCTTGGTGCGCTGCAGGGCTTTCCTGTTGTATTCAGTGCAGCTTCCGCCCCACACAGCGATACAGCTGGAGAGGATGCTCTCAATGGTGCCTCTCGGTAGAATGTGGTCATGATGGCTGGTGGAGCACTTGCTTGCCTGAGTTTCCGCAGGGAAGTACAGGCTGCTGAGTGATGCAGTGATGGTGGTGGTCCAGGAGAGGTCTTCACTGATGTGCACCCCCAGGAATTTGGTGCTGCTCACTCTCTCCCACCACAGCACCGTTGATGGTCAGTGGCAGGTGTTGGGTGTGACCTCTACGGAAGTCAACAACAATCTCCTTTGATCTTGCTGACGCTCAGCAGGAGGTTGTTGTCCCTGCACCACGTGGTCAGAAGGTCGACCTCCAACCTGTATTGAGTCTCGCAGCCTTGGTGATGAGACCCACCAGAGTTATGTCGTCAGCAAATTTCACTATGTGGTTGTTGCTGTAGGTTGCAGTGCAGTCATGCCTCAGCAGGGTGAAGAGCAGCAGACTGAGCACGCAGCCTTGGGGGGCCCCCGTGCTCAGCGTGATGCTGTTTGAGATATTGTTGCCAACATCGCATTACTACTGAGGCCTCTGACAGAGGAAGTCCAGTAGCCAGTTGCAGAGGTAGGTACTGAGTCCCAGTTTGTCAAGTTTGCAGATGAGTTGTTGTGGTATTATGGTGTTGAATGCAGAACTGAAGTCTATAAACAGCAATCTCACATATGAGTCTCTTTTTTCCAGGTGGGTGAGGGCTGGGTGGAGGGCAGAGCAGATTGCATCCTCTGTGGACCGTTTGGCTCGGTATGCAAACTGGAAGGGGTCCAGGGTGGGGGGGAGAATGGATTTGATGGGTGTGACAAGCCGCCAAAGCACTTCATGATGATGGGTGTCAGTTGAAGCAGGATGGAGCAGTTTTCTTCGGCACAGGTATGATGGTGGCAGCTTTGAAACATGATGGGACGATGGCTTGCTTCAGGGAAGTGTTAAAGATGTCTGTGGAGAGATCCTTAAGCTCCTCAGCGCAGTCCTTCAGCGCCCGACCTGGGATGTTGTCTGGGCCTGCTGCCTTACGGGTTCTAGAAGAGGGGGAGAGAGAGGGAGAGGAAGAGGGAGAGAGAGGCAGAAGACCAAGCCACAAGGGCCTAGCTCAAGAGGAGAGTTGAGATGGAAAAGGAGAGAGAAGAGGGAAGAGAAGAAGGGAAAAGAAGCCCCAAGATGGGAGAGAAGACAGAAGACCCAGGAGGACCAGAGCCAGATCATTCACTTGGGCCACCCCCGACTCTTTAGAGCCTTTGTTGTCTGAGGTGGATGGGTGTGGCCCAGGTGGATATCATAACTTTATGCTACAGTTTAATTCTTAATCTACAACTATGCACAGATACATTCAATTGTACCAAAACCATAATAAGACTGTTGCCCACATTACAAGTATTAATTCAAGACCAAACATGAATGTATTATTCACAACACATATTTACAGAGCAATACTGTATGATAATGAGGTTGGCCTATCTCACCACAAGACATCAAGTAGGCCCAGGACTGAGTTATCTCTCAGTAGAGGGGCCAGAACAAGGAGCAAATGGTCACTTTATGCATGAGCGGGTGTTGGGGATCTTTGGCCATGGCCAGCTAAGACAATACAGATCAAACACAGGCATCCACACATGTAAATTGAATGCAAAAAGGCATTCTTTAGAAATGCATATGGTTTGGGCAAAAGACGGGCCTTTGTGCGGGTGGAAAACAAACTTTACGCCATGCGCTGGTGCCCAAAATACAGCCTAATATTTAATAGATGTCTTATGTTTGATGATAACTGACGACCCCTGATGAAGCCAGTTTGGTCCTTAGAGATTATTGAGGGAAGGCATGTTTCCAATTTTCTCGCCAGTGTTTTTGCTAGTATTTTTACATTAACATTTAGCAGTGATATAGGTCGATAGGAACTGCATTCAGTAGGATTCTTATCCTTTTTAAGGATAACTGAAATAGACGCCTCTGTCAAGGTTTTTGGCAGTGCTCCTATATACAGGGAATGGTTAAACATATCTAGTAATAAAGGGGCTAAGGTACTGGAGATTTTTTTTATAAAACTCAGGCGGCAGCCCGTCAGGCCCTGGTGTTTTGCCATTATTCATTTCCCTAATACTGTCATATATTTCCCCAAGGGTTATTGGTTGATTTAGTGATATCTGTGTATCAATAGTCGGTATGTCTATATTGTCCAAATATATGTTCATGTTTGAATCTGTAGGAGGGGGTTCAGAAGTATAAAGTTTGGTGTAGTATGCTTTAAAAGCTGCATTGATCTTCAGGGGACATGTTGTAGGACCAACTAACTGATCATGAATTTGAGCGATGTGTCGTGATGCTGCTTGGTGTTTGAGCTGGAGAGCCAGCAGACGGCTCGCCTTGTCGCCATATTCATACAGAGTCCCCCTAGATCTCAGCAGGCCTATGCTTTTTTCTGCATTCTCTGTAGAGGTGAGATCAAACTCAGTTTGGAGATTAACTTTTTGTTGGTGCAGCTATGGTGTAGGAGTTATTGCATATTGCCTATCGATTTCCGTTATTTTATCGATTATGTCTGTTTGTGTCTTTCTGCGTTGCTTATTAGAGTAGGAGGAGATTTGTCCTCTGATGGTAGCTTTTAGGGTCTCCCAAAGTAATGATGAATTAATCTCCTCTGAGTTGTTAAAACACAAAAAGTCCTCAATAGCTTGTGCTATAGTAGAGCAGAAGGCATCATTGGATAGTAATGATGTATTCAATCGCCATTGTGGGGTTCCCGCTGATGGAGAATCCAATCTGAAATCTATCAATACTGGGGAGTGGTCTGATATGACTATCGCTGAATATTCAACAGAGTGTATAGATGGAAGTAATTCTTTATCAATACAAAAATAATCTATCCTTGAATAAGCATGATGTACATGTGAGTAGAATGAGTAGGCTCTGGTGTCATTATATAAGAATCTCCAGGGGTCACAGCTTCCATAATCTCTCATGAATGACTGTAGTGTTGTTGCCATTTTTGATAGACTGGTTACTCTAGTGCTTGAGCGATCCAGCTGAGTGTTCATTACACAATTTAGGTCTCCTCCGAAAATTAAATGATGCATATCCATGTTTGGGATAGTGGATAAGAGTGTAGTCATGAATTCAGCATCATCAAAGTTAGGAGCACACAGACTAATGTAACAGGTAGGTGGAATAATCTGCCTGAAACAATAATGAAACACCCATTACGATCAGGTACTATGTTCTCTGATATAAACTGAATTTTTTTAGAAATTAAAATGGCAGCCCCTCTGGCTTTTGAATCAAATAATGAATGAAATACTTGCCCTACCCATGGATGCCTAAGTCTTGTATGATCATTTATCTTGAGATGGGTCTCCTAAAGGAAGACAATGTCTGCCCTGTGTAATTTAAGATGTTGAAAAACTTTTGCCCTCTTAACAGGACCATTTAATCCTCTCACATTCCATGAAATTAATTTGATCTGTAGCTTATCTATCTTACCATGAGTATTTGTATCACTCATGAATACTAATGTATATTATATGATAACTGAAAATGTATGATAAGCAACTGAAGATAGTATATGAAACCACTAGTAAAGATAGTATATGAAACCAGTTGTACACATAACAATAGATAGGCTACTCCTGACATATTTAAAGAGTGTGACCAACATACCCCTCCCACACACACACATACCTCCCCATAAAACAAAACTGAAAAAGAATAAACCCAGCAGCATTAGAACAGTCTGCCAGTGTTTTTCAAAGCTTACGCTCATCCTTCCTCAGAAGCGAGCCGCAGGTCTACTATACAAATCCACTCCTAACAATGCAGTACAAAACTTTCCCTTTATCTAACACAAGAAGGGATTTGCTCCCATTATTGAATGCATACAATGGAAGTGCACAATAAACATTTTTTTTTGGTTCAACAATTAAGCTTATTTTTACATTAACCCAACTAACCTCACTCAACACAAAATTCGCCTTTAAGTTTCAGTCTAAAATGCGATTCAGGCCTTCTATTAATAGTCCAAAATTAGCATATACAACCAACCACCCAGGGGGCCGTTTCTAGAAAAGTTAGCAACGACGTTGCTCAACAACCATGCTACAACGCAACTTGCAACCAAACAATGACACTGTTACACCTGTTTCCCCGAAAAGCATCGTTGCCTGTGTCGCACTGCCGCCTCCGACGTTCGAACACCGTAGTTCCAACAACGTTGTTGATGATGCAGCGATACATATCATTGGTGGAAACAGTGGAAACGTGAAATACCCCACCCCCTAGAAATGTTCTGTCACGGCCTATGTCGACATTTTTCTAATCTAAACCGAGTGATTAATGCTGGCATTGTCATTACATCAGCCAAAACCTAAACCTATTGCAAGCATATAAAACAGTTAACATAAGCAGACCAATATGAGTCATTATTTGTGTTAAATTTCTATGTTGGAAAAAATATAACCTGGACAAATGTCTGGGTATCCCATAGTTTATCAACTGTCCCGTGGCTTAACGGCAGCGCGTCGGTGCACTGCGCGCTCGGCCTGAGTTCGCATCCTATCTTATCTTTTCATCTCTGAGTAAGAGTAGGCCTACGAGACACAACAATAGGTTTTGACCATACATATTTATGTATATAGTTACTCTACATTGAGAGACCATAGGTACAATACATCAGTCAAAAACAATTGAATCTACGTGTCACACTAGTTCACCTGCAGGTAGCGAGAAGCAAGAGGACAATCTCACATCAGAAAATCGAACCTACAACATTGGGATAACAAGTCATCTGCTTTAGCCACTACACCATTTGTCACTGCTGATGCAGGGTCTGTGAAGATTATAATACTAAAAGCAAGGCAATACTTGAAAAAACATAAATAGCAAGAATGAGACAAGTAGGGGAGTCAGTGTCTTAATCAAAATTAAGCTACAGGATAGATCAATCATTGAGTCACGAGATAAACATCCACTTCGCCAATTATGGTTAGGCGGTTGTGATTTTTGGTTAGGCGCTCCAGACACCAACAGGAACTACCAAGGAACGACACAAGTGCGACTGCCTAGGGGCAGTAGTTCAAACGACCAAACTTTGCGTCCTTGTTTGCGTCCTTTGTTTGAGAGTTCGAACTACCCTTTTTAGAAACACCAAATCCAAGAACGATGGAGCGAACTACCAAGGTTGCGACGCAAACGATGCTTTCTAGAAACGACCCCCTGGCTAGTTAGCCCACTGTTAGCATATATCAAACCTTTCCGATGTGGCAGGGATCATGTAGCCTTGGCCTCAGTCAGTGTTGGCTGGAAAGTTCCCTTTCATCTTATCGTAGAAAGTTTCTGCTGCTTCAGGGGTGTCGAAGAGATGTTTGTCCCCGTTGACAGTGATGCACAAGCGAGCAGGGTGGCGTAGGGAGAATGTGATTCCAGCAGTATAGAGTTTAGCCTTAATGTCCTTGAATGTCACTCGTTGTTTGGCCAGGCTTGCACTCATATCGGGGAAGAATAGGATTCTGTTGCCGTCAAACTTTATATCTTCCGTCTATGACCTTGCCCATGTCTTGATAGCGATGGAATCTAACAATGATGGCTCGCGGACGTTGTCCCAAGGCCGGCTTTGGAGCTAGTGTACGGTGCGCTCTGTCCAGCTCTGGAGAAGTGGGGGAAACATTATTTCCAATGACTGTTTGCAGAAGCTCCGAAATGAATTCCAACGGCGAACGTCCTTCCAGACCTTCAGGTAAACCAACGATTCTTTAATTTTGTCGTCTGGAACGATTCTCAAGGTCCTCCGCTTTGGATGCAAGTGCAGCATTGGCTTTCTCAAGCTGATCCAGTCTTGTTGTTATTTCGGCTAGCTCGTCACTATGGGTGGTGAGTGTATCTTCAATTGTCTTTATCTTTTGGTTATGAGAGTCCAATGCAGCGCTGATGGTTTCGACAGACGTCCGTATAGGTGTAAGGGAGGTCTCTAGCGATGTCGTGAGGAACGTTTTGAGTTCTCCGGTCAAAATTTCTTTGAGTTTTTCAAGTTCCTGCACCAGGCTAGTCACTGTTAGCGACTCCGCCATCTTAGCTGCAGATGCTGCTTGAGTTGTAGAATCTTTTCCTTGTCGCTGTTGTCTCGACATTGTGAGCCAGTTGAATCGTTTCAAAATGTAGGCAAGTTCACTTTTAAGATAATTAATACGGTCAAATAGGGTAAACGTCGAAGTAGTGCACTTAAATTGTAAAATAGGCTATGTGGGAGCTGTCCCTAAGCGTGACTGCCCTACATTGCAAAGCCGGAAGTCCCGTGCTATAACTCTTTATAAATTACACAAGATCATGATCATTTATTGTTGTTTAATTTATGACACACCAAAATGTATTTTTATCGCTAAATTGTGTTATTCCCTTGTACTAGGACTGTTCATTTTACTGGGCACACCTCAGTGTGTGAGTCATATAAGGAAACCTCATGCTAGTTACCAATGCCATGCTCACAAATGTTACCATAAACCTGTTTCTTACTAGTTTAGAAACTTTATACATGACTAACTAGTGATGTATAATTTATCCTACACAACATTTGTGAGCTTGGCTTAGTCGGTTGGCATGGCCATCGGCTGTTGCCCAACAACACCCTGCTTGTTTGCTGGTTGCCTAGGAAGCTTATTTACAATCTAATTTGCTCCATCCTGCCATATTTCTTTCCGCTACATACTTTGTCTTTAATAACCATCACCGCCATGTAGATAATGAAAAGCCCATCAAGTCTCTTCCAGGACACACACACACACAAAAACACAAACACATATGAGGAAAACATATCACACACTTGAAACACCACTGCTTCAAAACAAGATCAAGCAAAACAACTAACATAGTACTGTGTGAAAAAAAAGCCTGGCAGGACAATGGTCTCCCAAAAATCAATGTTGATTTCCTGAAACGGAATTCTTAGTTTTATTGGCCATGTCGCTCTCATGACATATCAACCCCACTGGTTGTTTGTTCACATCTCACAGCTGACTGTCTCGGGGGCTCTCCACAGCGGAATGCAATTAGGGATTGAATATGACCAGATAGCTGTATCCATCTGTACGCTTGCATTGGACATCATCTTTATCCTCTAGAAGATTATGAAGAATGGAAGTAGTGAGCCTATCCTAGTGCCGACCAAGAAAATGTCCACTTTTCAATACATTATTTAAAGGTACCTTGAATCTCTGTAACTCAAAATAATATACAGTATAAAGCAGATTAGCTTTGTATAGAAACCCTAATATCAAGGGATGCAAAAGGTTTCTTCAAATTCATTCAGGTGTTCAAACCATTCAAACCTTCTTTGCTGCCAGAATCAGTTATTGTAGTCAAGTATTTGGAATAGGGACCGTTGGAGACAAGCTAAGTGTGTTTTCCTGTTTTGCCTTTAGACCATAAGCCCTGTGGACTTATGCATAAGGTGACACCGAACAACTATCATTCCACAAAACCCATCGAACACTAATTCTGCTGTAAGCAGTTGTGGAATAAATGTGCAAGCTAGCATAGAACTGTACAAACCTGACATGTCAGCAGTGGCCTAACTGAATATTTCACCAGAGTACCCTAACTGGGATTTGTGCATAATGAGAACATTTGAAATGTCACCCATATGTCCAGACTGAGGGATGTGATTTTCACAGTGTAATATTACTGTGTATTTTCCCTTCTCTTCAGGGTGACTTGTTGCCTTTTGATTATCAGAAAGAGGAAATTGCAATAAATACAAAGTCACAGACAGGCAGTGATTCTGTGGCAGATGTATGAGTAATTTATTTTCTTTGCATATGAAATGTGCTACTTCTAGTCAAATATTGGTGCCTTCTCCATTTTCTAGAGGTGAATCTATTTGCACCAACCTAATCTTTGAATATAATGACAAAAGAGTTAACCAGAGACTTCAGACATCTTGGTTTCATCAATTTAGCCAAAAGCTAAATGTATCATTCGCTTGGTCCAGACTATTCTGACTATTTCAAAGTTACTCAAACAACACAAAGAAACAATACAAGTAGTTTCTATTCAACAGATCCAAGGACTTGCTGAAGATGCCTCATTCAAACAGAGGATTGAAATATCGATGTTCATTAGGGAGGCTTTTCAAAACATTTCAACTGCAAGTGCATAGGTGACAGTGACAGACCTTTATTATGTAACCAGCATTTAAAAGGAGAATGCAACTAATGCAATTATAAAGCCAAGGTTTTCAGCTTAGCATTTCATCATTTTTTTTTTTTTGTGTTCACTCTTGATCCAAAGCATGTGCATTTCATAACTAGAGTTTGACAACTAAAACTGCTACCTTCAAAAACTGGCATATCAATTTGGACACTATTTTCTCTTTAAAAGAGCCCCTCGATCAACCGGTTGGATGGTCAGTCGGTAGGTAGGTAGATAGGTAGACAGGTGAGTAGTCAGGTGGGTAAGGGGACATTTCAGAAATGTGTTCATATATTGAGCACTGCAGAACTTTAACTAAAATACATGCCAAATCCAGACAGGAAAGTGAAGAGATGAGATGTTAATTATGGTATATGATATGACTACATACTGACACATTATAGCTCAGAATTGCCCTGATCTGTGATTCCCAAGCTCATTCTTTGACAGCTTTTCTGCGTACCGCAGACCATTTTGTTTACTCATAGTTCATCTCTGAGCCCTAATCAATAGCCATGCCTTTTACTAGAATGACGGCATTTCCATATTTGATTTCATGTACTCTTTGACAAATTCCTGCCCGTGCAAAAGGTTATGATGATAGATGACAAGAGTCTGCCAATGATATGAATAAATATGCATGGAATAAATCACACATAATTATTTATTGATTCATCAAATGAAATGTCAAAATAAGATCGTCAGCTGGAATACTAGCCAATGCATTAATGCTAAACAAACCACAGCCCATTATTTTCTCATCGAGCCACTAAGACTGCTCTGTTCAGGAAGTTTGGGGCCAGATCTAGCCATCTCGATCCACCATACGTTTGATGAAACCAACGCAGGTTTGTATTTAATATTTTGCATTATGCTTTCCATTCTCTAAATTATGATTCATTCAGGTAAGTGCACCCCTTCGCACTGTGCAGTTTCCGAGCCAAATCATATGGTTAAAACAAGAGAGAGATGAATATCCACTAATTGCTCATCATCTTTCTTATTGTGAGGGGACCTCTGTGTTCACATCTGCAATTTGCCACTGTAATTAATTGCCCCAAGTGAACCTTGCAAGGTGGGTTGTCTCCCCGCAAGACAAATGCTCGGATGCCAAGACAGGGAGAGACCTTCAGGTGGGTTGTTACCACGACAGCGCGAGCATAAAGCACAAGGGGGCGGGAAAGAGAGATGAGGAGAGAGACAGAGAAAGAGAGGGATAGAGAAACAGGTAGACAAACCAAGAAACAGATCCAAGAGATGGACAGACGGAGAATGTGAAGAAATTCCGTGAAATTAGGAGAAAGTAATAATGTGTGGTTACATGAAGCGTACTTCCTGTTGTGTAGTGCTCAAGGAAGTAGACTGTAATATGGAACGGCATATAAAGGGGGAAACAGATTATCAATGTGAGAGAAGGAGAGAGAGAGTGGGTGGGAGTGAGGGATGGAGAAAGACAGAGAGAGAGAGAGAAGGTTGAACTGCAATGCTTTCCTACCCACTGTACCTGTTCAGTGAGCTTCAGCCTGAGTGTTGAATACTTCTTCCTCTGCTCTTTGGCCCTATTTGCAGCTGAACACACAGCCAAGAGCACAGAGATCCCTAATCCCACACCTCGAATTGTTGTCTTTGCTTTCTCCTCTCCTGGCTTCAGCCAAGATGGCAGCCGCTGTTTTGCTCCCATTTCCTGGAACGTGTGCAAGCGGGTGTCTATGTGTGTGTGTGTATGTGTTTTTTTCTCTCTCTTCTCCGAGTGCCGAAGGGCTGTTCAGAAATGCATCCTCCAAACAAATGAATGTTTTATGGGCTCCACGGCAGCGTCCCACGGTGGACGGAGAGAATCGCGGCGGAAAATAAATAAGCACTCAGTCGTCAGGATGGCTTATTATGGGTGCCGCTTAGCAAGAGTTAACTAGGCTCCAAGCCCCCCGCAGAGTGGGGAGTAGGAGGATTCCAGTTAGTGTGGACCAAATGGCCTAGATGAAGCCACCAGTCTGGTGGGAGCAGGCTGTGTCAGTGCATGTCAAGTATTTATGTGGCCTAGAATGACAAGACAGTAGGGGAGCAGCAACAGTAGGGGATCTTCCACAGAGAAGCCCAAATTAGCTTCCGCTTTTGCACTGGCTGGTGTCTTGTACCAGTGTTTAGATACAGCAGTTGTCTTGTACCAGTGTTTAGATACCAGATAGACCAGTGAGGCACATGGTACAGGGCCTACTGTATGTACACATAACCACATCCAAAACCATAAAAGGGTTCAGAATGAGAATAGCTGTCAAAATCAATTGAAATTAATCTCTGTGTGAAGCTAGTAGTCATAGTGGCATAATAGATCAATTCCATATATAATGGCTTTTAATTAAAGAAATGAGTTTATAAATTAAGGTGAGACACAAGCATAAAATATTTACGAATAGAACTTTCCCAGTTGTTTACTCACATTAACACTAAGATTTTCTGAAGTTTTCTGTTTAATATGCAGATTATCAAAGAAAGCAAACTAGGCATTATGTACTTAAATCTAGCTAATTACATTCCCAAATAGAAATCTGAATATTGAACACAGTCAGCTGTTTTGTTACATTTTAGATACAAAGGGTTTTGGGCTTTGGGTATCTCTTTTTAACACTCCCTTAGATCATAAAATACAGCCAATAGTAATTAAGTGTGCTTGCAAAGGGGTCCGAGCAGCGTAGCTCTTGAAATTTTCAGGTATGGTTACCAGTACCCCCCTCTACCCATAACCCAAGATTTGGGGTACTGCACCCAAAGGTGGCACTATTGGAAAAAAAAGTTAATTATGCTTAATTCTCCTTACCAGATTGACCTAGACTCAAAATTCTTTCATAATATTAATCTCTAAACTCAGATGCATCTTTTTATCCCTGGTCTTATGGTCTAAAAATGTTTACTTTTGCCACAATTTCAGAGAAAAGCCAAACATCATAAAAAGTTTCACAGGCTTCAAAAATTATCAAATCTTCACCAGTTATCAAAATAATTTGGATATGCTGTTCCATTTCAGAGATATAGGCCAATAAAGTTCGACCACTCAGCCTATTTCTCCTATATCACCTATATTCCTATATGAGTAATTTATTTTTCTTGGATAACAACCATACAACCATCATTAGGTGGATACCATTAACAGTGCACATTTTCAGATCTGTACTCTTTTTATAAAGCCCTTAATTCTATTGTCAAATGTATACTAGAAGCTACTAGAATCTAGATACTAGAAACTACACAATATGTAGGATTGTCAGTGGTTCAGTGGGATAATGCATTGTACAAATGTTTCATAGGTTGAGAGTTCAAATCCCTACTGGAGTTTTAGGATTAAGCTGCACATGCTATTGGTCATTTAAGATTCACATTGAACAGCACCTGAATGACATCAGGCAATCAACATACACAGTCATTAGTTGCCAAGAATCAGAATGTCGAGACACTCTGACATTTAGGGGAACTGTTTACTATTTTTCCTTCATCATTAAGTCTATATTTATATTTCATCCATTAGTGTTCTTCTCTACAAATGTCTAATTTCCCCAGAATTTCAAAAAGTTTTCAGGTGTACTCTTTCAGGAAAGCCCTCCATTTTATTGTCAAATGTATGCTTGGAGTTTTTCTTGTGTGTTTACCAACACACATTTTCACCATGTGAATGTGACTGCCCAATGTGTATCATTGTCAGTGGCTCAGTGGGATAATGCCTTGTACTGGTGTTTCTTAGGTGGAGAGTTTGAATCCCCATTAGAACTTTAAGATCAAGCTGCACGTGCTATTGGTCATTTAAGATTCACACCATTGAACAGCACCTGCATGACATCAGCCAATCAACATTCACACTCATCAGTTGCCAAGAATCAGAATGCCGAGACACTCTATGACATTTAGGGGGACTTCTTTGTTTACTATTTTTCCTTCATCATTAAGTCTATCATATTTATATTTCATCCATTAGTGTTCATCTCTACAAATGTCTAATTGCCCAAGAATTTCAAAATGTTACAATACACATTTTCACCATGTGAATGTGAATGGCCAACATGTAGGATCGACAGTGGCTCAGTGGGATAACGCCTGTACTGGTGATCCTTAGGTTGAGAGTTCAAATCCCACTTGAAGCATTAGTGTTAGAATACTGTTAGGTTGTGGATGTTTGCATACTACAATAGAATGCTGTTGGGTTGTGGTTATACAGTTTATAAAAACTGTATAATTATAGGCTGTTTATCTTATTGACTCCGACACAGCTGTAGCCTATAATTATTTGTTATTCTTATAATATTTGTCATTTCTATCCATATTTAGTCGGCTCTTCCACTTGACAGAACAACTCTATATCGGTTAAGGATGTCACGCATGAAACAATGCTGCAGCAACACGAAAATACAACTCGTAATAATTTTCAGTTCCTGTTTATCTATTGCACGATGGGTAATAATTTAAAGGAATCATGTTGCAGTCTTGTAAATAGTGACCCTGCAAGATCCCTAGTCATTGCAAAATCATAGTCTGTGACTTAAAACCCTACTACTTGTCTTTAGATGTGAGAGGGTCTGAGACTGTAGTCTTTCAAAAATCTTTTCCAAATCTTTGCAAATCTTTCCAAAGTCTGTCAATGTAAGGAGGGCTTGAGGTGAAAGTGCTGTGGAGAAATTGCAGGATTGTTTGGCTCTGCCACCTAACCACACCCAGTTTACCTGCTGGGAAACCCTGTAGCTCCGGAGCAGGGGCTCAGACCAGGATAAATTGTTTGCTCGCCCTCAGGAAAGTCCTTTTAGGCAAGTCCCTCCACTCAGCGGCCGTATAGCAACGATTTTTGGGCACTCATCGGGCACCCTATTCAGCAGAAATGCGCATGTGCAAGGTTTCACGACACCAATCTTGCTCCAGCGGCGAGATCACAACACATGATTGGCACAATGTCTTCACAACACACCATATGATTGGCTCAATGTATTCACATCACACCACATGATTGGCTCAATGTATTCACATGTCGACGTTTTGCCGAGGAAGGAGTGGGATATGTGTAGACAACGGCGTTACAAACTAACCCCATGCATTTCCATGGAGGATTTTTTGTGTCTCCTCATTAGAAAGTCTCTGCCCTCAGTTCACTCTTTTGTTCATCTCAACCCAGCACTCCAGTGTGTCCTGCTCTGTGTGCGTTTTTGAGTTAACGTAAGTAATCACTTTAACCCTTTAGGCGCAAGAGGTTTTTTTTCGAAACGTTCGATTTTGACATCTTAATTTCAAAAGGCTATATCTTAAAAGTGATAAGAGATAGAGACTTTCTGTAAATTAGAGAAATATTAAGGATGACCCAACGTTTATGTAGGGATTAAATTCCCCCATCTAATTTGCATATTATGACGTCATAAGATGTGGCGGCCATCTTGGATTATAGAATTTTCATGAAAAGTCACATTTTTGAATGATAAAATTCAGCACTTCTTTCCCCCCAAAATGTCCCTCACCTTTTGTGTGCTATATTGCACAATACTGAATGCTCAGGTAAATAGTAAGTAGTAAACAAACTGTGTAAATCATTAGTAATAAATGGCAGTAACAAACCGAATGAATGTAGCGTTAGGTTTTCCTTTTGCTGTAGAGATTTTCCATTTAGTACATACAGTAGGCACTCTGAAGCCATGTATGGGGCACATATATATTATTCATATGACACACAAACACAAGTAGACAAGACCTGTTTAGTTCAAAAGCTCACTTTCATGCGGCAAGGCACAGAACAGGAGTGAGATGACGAGACAAGACGAGACAATGTTTTTTTTTTTTTTTTTTTTTGTTGTTTTTGTTGATGTTTTTTTGGTTGTTTTTTTTAGCTGACAAAGACACATACATCACAAGGACATGAACTAAAAAAAGAACACATAGTGTACACTACTAAATGGTCAGGGAAATAGATAGTAAATCAACAGTCTAAATCATTACTAATAAATGGCAGACAAAAAAAAGAATTATGTAGCAGGCCTTTTTCTGTAGAGATAATGACTCCCTATCCATCCAGGTGACATTTCTTGTAGTGTTTCAGGGTGTGGTACCTCTCATTGCAAGGCACAACACAAAGACCCACCCCACACTGCCTACACATGTATTTTGTCTGACGGCGGCCTTTAGGGCGGGTCCGATCAGAACAAACAACACAATCTGGCTTACCATCAGCCTGGCAGATAAAGTGGCGCTCAGTGAGTCTCTGTGGCATGTCTCCCAGTGAGGATGACTTTCGGCCTTTGTTGCTCTCTTTCCTGGAGAAGCCTTCCAGTAAAGCAGTGATGACATGCTGCACGAAGACTTTCAGGGGCTTGTGAGGAGCAGCAGTGCAGCGGCAGTAAATGATGTGGGCATTCACCATGCTTACACTGAGAATGGCATTGAAAATCCTATTGTACCATTTCATTGATCTATGGGGAAAGAGGTAGGTCTTCATTCTCTGGTCTGCTGTGTCGACACCCCCCATGAAAGAATTGTAGTCATCAACACAAACAGGCCTATTTATCTCCCTATAGCCACTATCAGTGTGTTTGGTCCTGATGCGCTTTCTGACACATGTGTTGGAATGCAGTGAAGAGAGCATTGTGAGGCGCTTTGTATTATGCCACGCACAAGCTAGCAACTTCCCCTTCCTCATGAAGACTGGGTCATCTCCCTTGCTCAATGGTAACTGTTCACGGGTGAGGCCCTTTGGCATCCCCTTCCTGTTACTGCTGACAGTCCCACATAAAGCCGAATCATCACTTGCCAGCTCATCTGCTATGGCTGGCGAGGTGTAATAGCTGTCCATGTACACCTCATGCCCTTTCCCTGTGTACCGGGCCATCAGCTCACGGACAACAAGGTGTGTGGCACCGAAATCACCATTTGCATTAGGCCTATTTTGTCCGGTGTACATGGACCACTGTAGCACATAGCCTGACTTTGCTTCACTCAGAACAAATACTTTGTAACCATATTTGTCTAGTTTGTTTGGGTTATACATTTTGAGTGTGGATTTTCCTTTGAATGCAATGGTCATTTCATCCATTGACAGCTGCTTAGATGGGCCATACACTGCTGAAAACCAGGGGATGACCAAATTAATGATTGGGCGGATTTTGAATAGCCTGTCATAGCCTGGCTGACCCCTGTCAACATACTCCTCATTATTGGTGAAATGAAGGAAAGACAAAATCATCTCAAATCTATTCCTGGACATCACCTTCCCAAATCCAGGTGTTGCTGTTGGCCAATATTCAGCCCAATAATTCTCCAACTCTGACTTCTCTACCAGACCCATACTCAAATGCAGAGAAAAGAAGGCTTTCATTTCACTGAGAGTTGAAACGTCAGAACATTGATGAAATCTGGAGTGTGGCTCGAGTTGATGGGAGGCTAAAAACTGATGGGCATAGCGATTTGTCTCAATAACAAGTAAATTCCAGAACTCATCAGAGAGAAAGAGTGATAGAAAATCTAGGGGCGAATTGGCATTGGAGAGTTCTCTTTCCCCCAGATAACCAATTGGCTGATCAAAGGGCGTGATCCAACTTTGGTACTGCTCCTCATTGGCCAAGTACTCAAAGCCGGCATTCCCCTCATCTTGCACTAAACTATGCATGGCTCCTCTGCCCCGTGTCACACCGCCTCTGCTCCTGCTGCGAGCAGCACGGCCTGATCTGCCTCGCGCGCGCGCCGAGTGGAGAGAATTAGCACAGCTCGAACTAGGCCTACTGTCATTCTCATTGCGACTCCCCCTGCCTCCACGTTGCCCCCTAACTGTCCTATGAACACTTCGACCTCGTCTAACATCCCCAGTGGCATTAGACAAATGCTCCACCACGTTACTGTCGCCGCGATTGCAGAGGCACACGGTCAGAAGACAAAGAAGCTAGCTGGCTAGTGCTGTAAAAAGACTGGACCCCCTCATAACTTCCAGCCTCGTTTCCCACATCACTAACACGCCTGCTAACTTCCCGATGAACACTCCGACCCCGTGAAACATTGTTCCCAGCACTGACATTGGGCAAAGGATTCATTTGTGCTTGGTGTAGGTCTAAACTTTGTCCAGCTGCACCATTGCAAGGCAGGGACGCATCTGAAGCGTGGTGAGTAAACGAATCACCGTCATTTTCTAAAGGCAGATATTCTCCTTCAGAATCAGGGTCAGCGAATAGAAAACCCAACACTTCATTGCGGGTAAACTATTCTGATGCCATTACACAATAATGTAATACAAATACTCTCTGACGTTGACAATACCGCTCTGATAAAAATGGCACACACGCACACTAGCTCCGGTATTTCTCGCACTGATTCAATGTGCTCTAGCGGGAAGATTTTGTATAGAAGCATGATGTTTTTTTGACTCGGTGATGACGTATGACATGTCTGCCGTCTAGTGGAGTGGAGTTTGAACGAATTATGACACCCTATTTGACAAAATCGGCCGTTTTATTCAGTGCCACATCTTGTCGACAAAAGTCGACCGTGGCGCCTAGAGGGTTAATGACCCTCACTATGACTTTTGTGATGTTTATCAGTTTGTAGAGTAGCTCTGCCATCATGTGTTAAGTTAAGGTCTTTGTTTGTTGGTTTGGTGTGTTGGAGTCCCATGTGAGAGATGATTAGGTGATGTTGGTTGACTTGGGATGTCAAGTATTGTTTAGTTGTACCTTATATAGCCATATGATTTCAGTTTATTCAAATGTCAATTGGTTTGTTTGTGAGTTAGGATCTGTACTAATTTACCCCATTTCACTGATTACTCCATTTTCTGTTTGTTTCCTCTTTGATGCAGCACATATACAGGTAAAGAACAAAAGAACAGATGAATTGAAACTCAAATAAAGTTCACTTGTGTTGCAATGAAACCTGCCATCTCCGTGTCATCACTCCATACCATTGAGCCTTCTGACCGAGGCTCTGCCTGCTCGCCACTCACTCACTCTACTTCGACCCACATCGCCCCGTACAGTTCCTTCAGTTGGGCTGTGAAGGTTAGCATACTAGAATAGAATACTGTTAGAATACTGTTGGGTTGTGGAGGTTAGCACCAGGGCTTGAAAACGAAATTATTTTTCAAATGTTCCGTTCTGAACGGTTCAGGTAGGCCTATGTTTAACGTTTTCGTTCTTGCATGCGTTCCGCCACCAACATATCGGTCCTGAACCGGTTCGAACGCATAAAATATTGTTCGCTCTTAAAGTTCCGCAGTGTTTGGCAGGCCTATCAAGTCTATTTTTGTGGACTTTACCTTAGAATAGACGCATTCTCATTATTTCCCCTTGATTTAGCCTATACCGTAGCTATGCCCAAAAATAATAAATCACAGGCGGCATCCAAAAACATTCAGATGGGCTATTCATCCCATAGCCTACAGACTTACTATAGGCCTAACCTATGCTTATAAATAATTTTTTATCAAAAATATTTCTGGATACATGCTAAACTCCTTACCTGGTTGTAGCCTAAGTTTTATCCATATGGAGATCTTCAAAGGCTTGGCGCTTATAATTCCAACCCTGTTTATAAACGAACCTGTCTGTTGCTGACAAGGCCTATCTCAAATTTCCGCTTAACTCTTCTACATAGAATAGGCTATAATTATGCTAAAACATTTCAAATCCCGACTTTAAAAACGACAAGGCGTGGACAGGCAAAATAGGCTATTACGCATAGGCTACAAAGAATTTCCAAATCAGTTTCAGTAGCCTACGCTACGAGCTGGCCTAAGATCCGAAGTGGCAGACGGATAGGTTACATTACAACAGCAAGACAAAATATACACATTTGGACGAAAGGTCCATTTATTCGTTTTTTTTTTCAAACTGCAGAAATCAAATTATTAGGCTGTTATATAGAGAACGAAAAAAAAACGTTATTAACCGGTTTTGTGGATTTCAGAATAACGTTTCTGTTCCGGAACAGTTGAAGACCATTTTGTTTTCGTTTCCGTTTCCGCTCCTTGTAAAATTCCGTAAAATTCCATTCGTTTTCGGTTTTCGTTCCTTGAACCGGTTCGGAGCCCTGGTTAGCACACTATAACGTTACAGCTACTTGTCAGGACTTGTCATGCAAGGCAAGTATAACTGCGTAATTATAGGCTGTTCATCTTATTGACTCCAACACAGAACCCACCCCCACCCCCCTTCACCTACCACCACAAATACAATTCCATTCTGTGGGAAACACTGCCTTCCATTATCAGACCCTTCATCTTATCCATGACAAATGCGTAGTCCTGTAGAATAGAGTATTGTTAGAATACTATTGGGTCGTGGAGTTTAGCGCCCTAGAAACTACTGTTAGAATACTGTTGGGTTGTGGAGGTTAGCACACTAGAATAGGGTATTGTTAGAATACTATTGGGTTGTGGAGATTAGCACACTAGAATAGAGTACTGTTAGGTTGTGGAGGTTAGCACACTATAATACAGCACAGGGTAATCCTAATTTTATGGATCAAATTTATTCCAATCCAAATCAAAAGTTTTGAACACAAAGTGAAGGTTTTATCCAGATCAAAACCAAGAATAGATTATGTGATCTAATCCAATTTCAGGATCCTTGTTTCCCTTTGGACAACCCATTTTCAAGATTTGATCAAATCCGGAAACTGAAATCCGATAACCGAAATCCCATCACGTTTCTTTTGAACAATTGGGCCCAAACAATCAAAGCATATGTAAACTAAAAAGCTATGCTACCTCATGTTAATTTTGCTCGGACCCCGTTAATCACCGCTTGCGGTTATATTTATTATTGTTCTTCTTAAGTTTTATTATTATTTTTCCTGTCTCCCTAATTTTTTGTCAGCCCTAGCGCCTAGGCCCTTTGAGACAGAGACACCGTTCCAACTTTAAAACGTCCGGTCAGTACCGGTGTAAGTTGCTCGCGAAGATGACGTCAGGTGGGCGTGTTGTTCGTCCGCCATATTGAATTGAATAGAAAGCGAAACTAAATTTTCACAGGTCACAAATTTGATCCGAACGCCACGAAACGAAACTTGACGTACATTATCATTGGACCAAGCCTCACAAAAGTTACTAGAAGGATTTTTTTTTACTGCGTCCCAGGCCATGTTGGTCTGAGGGGAAATGAGAAAGCGGACAGTGCTGCTAAGCAAGCCCTCAATGAAGAAATCACAGAATGGCAAATCCCTGCCCCAGACCTTAAACCTATACTGAACTCTTACATCTCAGATAAGTGGCAATCTGAATGGGATTAATGTACCAACAACTAGCAAGGAATGTGAATTTTGGCACATTTTCATGATCCACTGGGTCGTTATGGGCTGATTTACTGATTTATTTTTTTTTTAAATAAATCAGTAAAAAATTATCCTGACAAACAAGCAGCTTTTTAATGCCTTGGTCATATTTCATAATTTCAATTCCTCTGTAGGTTACCTGATAGCCCAGTTTAAGAGGTGCAAGACGCGTGACATTATTTATTTTTGCAGCCAATCACTGCTGTCATTTTATTTTATTGATTTGATCTGTCATAGAAGCTAAATTCGAAGGCAGGCCCAAAGGTAAAATCCAACGAACCGCATTCAACCTGCAAGCCAATAGTTGAATAGCCCTCTCCTAGAGCTTTTGAGGTATTGCCACTGCTCCAACACTGAAAGGCACTGTTACAATGCCTGGATCAAGCCAGGTTCAGCATAGCATATGCCACTGTCTGCTCACGTTAGTGACCGGACCAGGGCAAGCACACTTTCGCAGTTCCCGCCGGAAATGCAGTCTAGTTATTTGTTGTTGTTTTTTTTTTGATACAAGCTCTAAAACACAGGATATAGATGATGTATAAACAAACCCCTCTGTAAAAAAAGAATGTAAGTGCTACATAAGTGAAGAAATATTTTTTGTTACATTATAATACTTTGTTTTGTAATGTATTGTAATTGTGATCTACAGACAAAACAAAAACAAAACAAAAAACAACAACAAAAAATATATATAGTCAGAAAGACTCTTCTCAAAGAAAATAACCCAAAATCAAAACATTGACCATGAAAAACAGTACCTTTGCCCATAATGTCTACCCTGAAAAAATAATGCAAAAGTTAATTACAAAATACAAGAATAAGAGATATGAACACAAAATGTCAGCTCAGCTAATTTCCATTCCACACATTTTCATTCCCATACAAAAACAATAATCAGGGCCTGCTTCTCAGACACACACACACACACACCAATTCTCAGGTGTTTTTCCCCCCTGTAGGTTGAAGATGTTGTCAAATATGACTCTGCCAGATTGATTCAACCACGCTGTGTTGACTGATGTTTTTGGATTCCAACAATTTGTCTGTCATACCATCCTGTCCACTCATGTTTTAATATTTCACATGAGGTAAGGTGCATAATCCATCTTGCGTGTGCACCATTTGTCATTAGAATGTGACTTTTTGGGAGAGGAAGTGCTTAATCAAATTGTTCTGTTTTTCTCACTTTCTCTCCTACCACAACCTCCGACCCATCCAACCTCATCTTCACTTCTATCCCTTTCTCTATTTCTCTCTCTCTCTCTCTTGCTCTCTCTATCTATGTCTAGTCATACTTCGCCTCATCTCTGGTGATTTGTGACCCTGTTGCTGCTATAATGGGTAGAGCGGCGGCGGAGGCATGTTTCGGATGACAGTAACTTGTCACTCAAATTGTGCCATTGGAAGATCCAGGTTGGTAATGGCCCAGTCGTGATTGCTCCGCTGTCCGCACCCCCTGCCACCCACAAGTATGGCTTGATAGATCAAGATTTCACCAGGACCCTGGAAGTATAGGTGCACGAGGGCATACACCTCATTCCATTCCATGTTTTCGTCCGACTTGCTCATCTCGCTCAAAATGAAGCTGTTGGCATCCACTTTTGATTGCCTCTGTGTGGGGGTTCATCTATATTTTTAAAATGAGGTTGTATTCCCACTCAAGTTAATCACCCACTCACACAAAGATGTCTGCTGGAAATGGGAACCTCCTTCATTTTGTTGTTGGATGTTCCTTGAAAGTGAGACGCATGAGGAGCAATACTGATTTGGATTCCCAAACTGTAGTACGTGTGCCTCCGGTGATACTCGAGCTTCCACTATAGGGGATACGCAAGATGAAAAGGGCAATGTCGGAAAGGTGTTTAAAATGTTTTTTTTTTTTATCTTAAGCCTATGTTCTCTTTGTTCTTTGTGTTTCATAATGTTGATCTCCACACTGTTTTTTTTTAGTGTGAGAGCTCATAGACCAGTTGCACATTTTGATTTTGCTATTTGTTATTATGTAGGGCGGCTAATTAAACATGATGCCTGGAATGCATCAATAGAATGTGTTACGTTTTTATGTGTTGGATGGCGGGGTCAAGATGTAGGTGGTGGTATGCGGGAAAAAAAGTTTGGGAACCACTGCTGTAGAAAATAAATAAATAAATAAACAAGCATTAACTGAGAAAGTGCGCAGATCATAATCATGAAATTGCTTATCGGACACAACTGACCTCTCAGTGATAACAAGACTGTAACTGTTTAAGTTAATTTGGGCATAAAACTACACCCAAACATAATCCATGTGGAATCTATGAATGTTGTGGATGTCCAGATCAAAAGTCATCAGCATAATGGTTAGACTTTGTAATGTGCATTAACCTAAAAGTCCTGTATTTAGGTATCATGTAATTAAAGGTACAGTACACTATGCAAGATTTTCACCTTTACGAAGCCAATTTGATGATATACGAACTTGTAATAGGCAAATTGACCTGTCGCTAAGCTCCGCCCCCCATTGTTACCGTGTGAAAACTCGGACAAACAAACCAGACTTGACTAGAAATACATTGTGGACAATGGCAGCTGACAGTATATGAAAGCAGGCTTTGAGGATGTTTTGGTTGATAAAGGATTTACTTTCCTCCAGAAGCTATCAAAGGGTACTTAATTATGCTATGGAGGGGTGTATTCAAAACTTTAAAATACATACAAGGTGACAAGCAGTTGTGGCGAGTAGCCGTGCAAATCACCGTGCAAAAACCACTGACGTTAATGCTAGCTAGCTAATTGATACTAAGATATGTTAGGTTGCGTTAATATTTGATGTAGTAAGTATATAGTAGTTGGTTAATGAGCATTTTCATCTTGGGATTGAACAGGGAACCTGTGCCCACGTTGTTGGCTTAGTAGCCTACATTACATCGAGCTGTTGCAAACGTGAGAGACTCCTGTAGGCTACTGTTGATGAAAATATACCCCGTTTTTCTAGCCTCTCGGGGTACCGACTATCAGTATTACACGTCCCCCATGCAAAACGTTTGACCATGGTTATCCGTCGGGGTTTTTTGAGTTAATAAACTCCATAAATATCCATTAATTTGTCATTTTATGCCTCCTCCCTGTTGTTTCCTATGGAGTTGTCCGAGCTGATGTCCGAGTCCCGTTGAGGCTGGACTGTCATTGGCTCATCAGCGTTCTAAGGGTGGCGCTTAGCGACAGGTCAATAGTTCACCTAGCATAGCTATACAGCATAGACCGAGAAAACCAGCAAGTCTCGCAAGAATCTTAAAACATTACCTTGTCAGTAGATAAAGCTTCTTGGAGTTTTTGCCTCTTGTTAATCCTTCACCTCCACAATAAAAGCATTTGGGGGGATAAGTCATGAGAAGTTTGCTATTCACAACAGCAGAGTAACATATAAATACATCGCGACTCTAGAGGGAGCTCTACAGTTGCCAAAAATACCTAAATCTGCATAGTGCACCTTGATAAATAAATGCTTAATAAATAGTTAAAGGTACACTATTCAAGATTTTCACCTTAATATAATCTTTACGAAGCCAATTTGATGGTAAACAAACTTGTAATAGGGGAATTGTTGAAAATCTTACCTTCCTGGTAACACTTTATAATAAATCTACACAATTCATCATTTATTAAGCATTTGTAAACAATTAGTAACAAATTGTCAACAATAGTTTTTAGTTTTTGCCTCTTGTTAGTCCTTCGCCTCCACAACAAAATAATTTTCATTGTGCACAGGGGTAACAAGCCGCAAGAAGTAGGCTATTTACAATGGCAAAGTAAAATATAAATATATCGGGACTCTAGGGGGAGCTTGGGGGAGTTGTCAAAAATACCTGAAACTGCATAGTATACCTTTCTGTACTTTTTAGATTGATGCATGTGCTTATAAAATGCACTGGGTCATGATTTGGTTTGTAATATGCCAGATTTATTTTATATTTATAATAAATAATTTGGTGACACTGAAGGATATACAGAGTAACATGGAGTCATAAGTGAAAGTGGGGTTGTTTTATTCTGGTTTGGCTTTACAAAATTGAATATGAATCATGGCAATCAGTATGCAAGTTGTAATGGTACTAATGACTTTCCATGATAACATGAAACTGAAATTCCCATGGTATGTGCTATGGGTCTTTCCCGTTGGGCCCTCTTTATCCAGAAGACATTATGCAGACATGAAAGTTTCAAAAGTGTATGCAACAAAGTCACTATCTCAAGAGACCACTAAAGATGTGTCTGATTAATGTCAATGACTCTGTGTGTACATTTACAGACTACTAATGAATTGAGAGGAATGAAGCTCCAGTGGCCCAGCATAAACACCTAAGTTTTGACAAAGGGGGTAGATTTGATATTCAAATACACAGAAAGATGTGGACTTCTGCTACAGACGGCACTGCTAAAGAAATAAATGAGTTTTTCAAATAGCATTTTCTGGTCCTTTAGCAGCATGCTTGTTTGCTTGCAGTATTGTGCACTTGGTAATGGTAATTTGATAGCATTCAGTTTGCATTTAGATTCATGACAATCTCTGAAATTTACCATATTAGGAATCATTTTAACATTGTGTCATGTTAAACAAGAACAATACAATTTGCATGGCATTGATGCAAATATACATAGATCATTGGCAACCACACCAGAGCATAGCTACTGCTATTTTTCTCTGCTATTCTATATTTTTCAACAAAAAAACTGGGACATTCTCTCTTTTCTCTTATAGAGGCATAACGCAAGAATAAGCCTGGAATAGTACATGCCCTCTTCTCACAGCTCGGGGAATTCTTTTCTCCCCCTGCAGATGGTCATTTGTGTAGTTCTTATACCTCCTGACATCATTCTAATTTTGTTCTGCAGGATGAAAAATCATGGCCAAAGCAAGCACAGTGTCACATTGTAAGTGCATTTACATTGCCAAGCTGACAATCCTGCAGACATTGTATTCCAGCAATCAACATCAAAGCCGCCCACACTCCCGCCCTCACACAAACACACACACAAACACACACCCACACATATACATTCAGAGACATTCACACAAACACACTTGTATGTAAACAAATCTATATGTGTCCACATCCATAAATCCACACACATTTATCTCTCTCTCTCTCTCAGTATCTCTCTCTCTCACACACACACACACAAAGAGACTAATGGGAAGGCTACCTTATGCTTTAAGCACGGATGTGAACACACACACATAGACACACACCCGCACATTCTGAAACAGACACTCATATACAAACAAACTTATATCCATATCCATCTAATCATACACACACACACACACACGCAAAGACACACACAGACACACACACACACACACACACACACACACACATTTAGATGTCCAACAGTAGGACTGGTCCAGAAGAGAAGGACTTCTGTGTCCTAACATGCACACTGGAGGGAGGGATGCAAGCAGAGCACAGGGCCCACTCTCAGAGGAGCCGTGCTGTAGGCTGAAGATAATGGCCCGTGTCTTGGCTGTCCTCCACCGCCTCCATCCATCTTCTGCGCGCACCACGCGGTTCTGTTTTCTCTCTCTCTCTCTCTCTCTGTCCTCCCTCCCTCCTTCTGTCTCTTTGCCTTAACTTGAACCAGTGAGCTTCCCACCCATGGGAAGAGCCTGGTGGTGGAGCCTTGCTTTGAGGGATTTGTGAGCGCTAACATCCCCACAGTGCAAGAGTGTCTCTCTCTTTCCCTCTCTTGCCCTCTCTCTCTCTCTCTTTCTCTCTCTCTCTCTCTATCGCTGTCTCTACATCTCTCTCTGTGTCTTTCTCAGGCCTAGAGTGAGGTAACAATGGAACCTCTTTGGAAACAGGAGGCTTTTTAGTGTGCCTGCCTTGCTTTGCTGTAACCGTCTAACACCCTTCCGCCCCCATACCCCCCACGCCCCTACAGGCACTGTGAAGCCCCAGCAGAGTGATTTGTATACTCTGCGTGGGTCGCTTTCTCCAGCTGTGCAGGCGGATATCGGTGCGGGATGTATATTACTTAATTGCTCCCTTTACCCGAAAAAACGAAAGTCTCAATACACCCACCGAAGGACATTTACAAGCAATCCCTGGATATTAAACAAATTCGAAAGGCTACCCTAACCCCTCGCCTTCCCTCCCCTGTATCCGTCTCCGGTAGTTTTGGTTTGTGATGTCGGAGGGGAGGCCCCCCTTGTGCACATGTTGCTTTCAAGGAGCCACAGATTTGTCACGTTGGCCAGATATGTTTGTAGCAGGATACACCCCCCTCTGGTGGTGTTTTCCTAATATTATCCGTTGGATGGACAGGTGGGTAATTATAGGCCCAGTGCTATTTAAGGAAGTCAGCCCCCCTGATTGTATGTCTTCCACCTTTCCCTGGAGGAGGGACTTCCTGGTCAGTGTTGTTGGACGTGGGTCCTACTTAGAGATCAGTTCATAGAACATGTGCTAGACAGTGCCTTACGTAGGGAGTTGAAACAGTTTGTACGCGGTGAACCCACTGCCACCTTGTTGAAAGTGTGTGGGGAAGCTATGAGATGGGAAAGGGAAGGCTTTCCGGGAGGTGCTGAAGAGATACAGGCATGTATGCGGGCTCGCCACCTATCTGCAGCTGATCAGGCTTTCTTTATATTTGACCATTTGGAGGGAGAGGCAAAGGAAGAGATTAGATACCGGTCTAGTGCAGAACGAGGGGACGCTGTTAAAGTCCTTGGCATTTTGAAAGAGCTATATGGCCTGTCTCAGTTGTATGTTACGTTGCAATAAGCATTCTTTTCAAGGCAGCAACAGGAGGGGGAGACATTGCAAGAATTCTCATTGGCCTTAATGGCATGTGCTAGACAGTGCCTTAGCTATATGGCCTGTTCATATGGACAGGATTCAGGTGTCAGTCTTGGCAGGACCAGAGCAGGTGGAAGTCAGGGAGTTACTTCAGCGATATGGTTCTGTTTTCTCGACCCATGAGAGTGACCTAGGTTGAACAAATCTCCTTTCGCATGACATCCCCCTGCTAGATGAGGTGCCCGTCCGGCAGAGATACACAAATTCCTCCGTCAGAATACGAGACGGTGAAAGCGCATACCAACCAGCTTTTAGAGGCTCAGGTGATCAGGGAGAGCTGTAGTCCATACGCCTCCCCGATTGTATTGGCTAAGAAAAAAGATGGGACTCTTTGCATGTGCGTGGACTATCGCTTGCTCAACAGTAAGACAAGGAAGGATGCCTTCCCCCTCCCTCACATTGAGGAAAGCTTTGACTCACTGTCTGGGGCATGCTGGTTCTCCACCTTGGATCTTGCCAGTGGTTATAACCAGGTTCCTGTTTCTGAGCAGGACAGGCCCAAGACAGCCTTTTGTACACCATTTGGCCTGTTTGAATGGAACAGGATGCCATTTGGGTTATGCAATGCCCCAAGCACCTTTCAACGACTGATGCAGAGAATGTTCGGGGAACAGCAGGGTCACTCGTTGCTCTTGTACTTGGACATCATCGTTTTCTCTGCCTCAGTCCCTCTTGCCAAGCTGACAATCCTGCTGACATTGTATCCCAGCAATCAACTGCAGCACCTGGAAGTGGTCTTAAGTCGGCTCCACCAAGAAGGGTTGAAAGTGAAGTTAGAAAATAGGGCTGAAACGATTCATCGAGTTACTCGAATAACTCGATTACAAAAATTACTCAAGGCAAAAACCCTGCCTCGAAGCCTCGTTAAATTACTATGACGCGCACTATACGCGCAGGGATCTGATTGTTCCACACGGACCGTTGTTCAGGAAGCACACCACTACCGCGTGAATCATTCGAAATTTAGCTGGCGCGATGGCAGAGTCAAGATGTCTATAAATGGCAGAAAATGTCTAAAGTTTTCAAGTAAAGTTTTGGGATCATTACATACTCAAAAAGTAAAAGAACAAGCATCTGAACCGAAAACATCCACTCCATGCTGTTTCACCAAGCGTCAACAAAGTAGGCTATCTATCAATCTATGTAGCCTATCTATCATCTATCTACGTAGCCTATTGTTGGCTGATTTTAATCACATACTGTATTTGTAGCGATGTCGTGATATAATGTTTAGCTTTGATGTTTTTAAGTAGTAAACGTATTCATGTTCAATTGCAAGACAGTATGCCTAAAAAAGAACCCCTTCTTATACCGTATGCACCCTCATCTTCCCTCACGCACCGCACGCGTGCACACACACACACACACAGGTTGCTAGGTTACCATAGCAAATAGGCTCACCCCAGAAATTATTTTTTGTAGCCTAATGGTAAAATGATTTGTTAGTAGCCTAATGGTAAAATTATTTGTTAGTAGCCTAATGGTAAATGCTGCAGGTGTAGAAATCTACATAAAACAGATATTTACTTTAATGTCAGGTCTAGATTACATCATGGAACTTGTGCATATTAATACATTAAATTCAGCGCGTTCAGGACGCACCCCTACCAGTGGGCCAGTTGGTCTATCTCCGGGACCACAGTGCCAGGGGCCGCCATAAGATCCAGGACATCTGGAGCTCAGTCGTCTACCAGATCCTGAAGGCTCCCCAGGGAGAGGGAGTAGTCTATACGGTGGCTCCAGTGGACGACTTGAATAAGGTAAAGCACGTCCATCGTAACATGTTGAAGGCGCAGTTGGGGCCAGAGCCCTTTGAGCCACCGGCGAGGCCCCCCTCTCCCCCAGAGTGAGTAGATTGTGTCGATTCCCCTCGTGACAGAGACTTATGGGTGTTGCTCTCAGTTCTCTGGGTCAGCGCCGTACCATCCGCTCTACAGCAGGTCAGCACTCTAACCCTCACAATCTCCCCCGTTTGGTGGGCCTACGTGATGACGTGACCGCGGCTATGTAAAGTCTGGGCCCCACCACTCAGTCATGTTAATTTAAGCCTGGGTACTAATCTAATCTGGCTAATCTGTCATCGGGACGACGACAATAAATGGGGGGGTAGATTGTAACAGGATACACTCCCCTCTGGTGGTGTTTTCCTAATATTATCCGTTGGATGGACAGGTGGGTAATTATAGGCCCAGTGCTATTTAAGGAAGTCAGCCCCCCTGATTGTATGTCTTCCACCTTTCCCTGGAGGAGGGACTTCCTGGTCAGTGTTGTTGGACGTGGGTCGCGTGTGTGTACCATTACTGCCAGCAGGTAAGCGATTGTTGTTCTCTCGGGTGGTATGCCTGTCTACACGGAGCCGTGACTGTTTGTTTGTGTGTTTGTTATTGTTAGCAGCTCCGTTGTGCTTTAACCCGGTGTGGATTCGTAGTGAATGTTGCCATCCGGATTTGGGTGTGAGAACCTTATCGGCTCAGGTAGGCTACCTCTGTATGGTATTTCTATCTCTTCCTTTGCCCGATTAGCTATCCTGATCCCTCTGTCTTATTTAGCTTGTCGTGAGCAGTGTTAGCCGCACAGGCGTTATCTCGCCACTGGTAGTGGGAGACGGAACCATCAGCCAATCGGTACGTAAACGGAAAGTTTGTATTGTGTCTATTTTTAGAACAAACAATATTGTAACTTTTACTACATCTACAGATTGGCAGAAGCATCAGCGGTGTTCGTGCTGGCCTTTGGCCTGTTTCCGCAACCGATGAGTCTGCCGCTTTGTCTCCACTGTTTGTTTATTTAATTGATGTTCATTTAACTTCCGAAGAGACCTGTCAGTCTGACGACCATTCGCCGCCTCTGTATCTCCTCGCAGTGCATGACCGGGCTTGTGTTTGTAATGTTGGGTTCTCGGCACTGTTAATAGCCTAACGATTATCGTGGTGCATGATCTGTGCATGTCTATGCATGGATGCATGTGGAGTGTTAACTGGGCCCTGGTTAGTGCGAGTCCTGTGTGTGTGGGTGCCTGCGTGTGAGTTTGTGCATGCGTGTGTGTGTACTGTGTGTGTGCGTGCATGCTAATTTACTTCTTTTCTCAGTGACCCAGGTTGTCCACCTAGCCCAGGATATCGCGCTGCGAAGAGGGGAGATATTGTTGGCCGCCCTATTTAAGCTAAGTCCTGTTCTGATACACCAAAACCACTAAACCGGTGTACCTGTCCTGTAAGCTGTGCATTGTGGACTCTTGATTAATCTCTCTCTCTCTCTCTCTCTCCTCTCTCTCCTCTCTCGCTAGACAGGAGCTGTGAGCCCAAGTGGTTGCGTGGTGGTCCCAAGGTGGTGGAGTCCCCTCACTTTTCCTGCTGTAGTACACTGTTTGTCTTTTGGATTGAAGTATTGAAGTAATCACGTGTGGTGTGGATTTTCCGGGCCTTCTCTCCTCTGATAACCCCTCGCACCCCGGTAAGCCTCAGCCCTGCTCCTAGCGCCTCTATCTGGTTTAGTGGGCCACTCGAGCCATACGGCGTGGTGCACAGCCCAAAGGTCACTGTGTGGCTAGTGAACATGGTCTTTGTTATGTGTGCTGGCTCATGTCTGCCTGGTTTATGATTTGCTGTGGTTTTTGGTTGCCCTTTGTTTTGGGATTGTGTGCATACATTTTGCTGTGTATCAATTCTTGTGTGTAATAAAATATTGGTATTTTTGGACTCACGTCTCTGGTTTGCTTCGTGGTCACGAACCTGTGTTGCCTAGTAGAGCTTTAGGTGGTTATTATAACCCCTTCACTACTAGACCTAAAATTGGTAGAATATTCCTGTGGTGTAAGTCCTCAGGTGGCGTAGTCGGGTATAAACAATTGCTATCTCTCCTCCATGCCACATGTTGTTTTTTGTTTTCCTCCCCCTACATGCTGGCGACTGCCTGGGTCCACACATCCATCACACGCAGGCAGAGGTAGGGTGGTAGATGGCAGTGGTGGAGGGCTATTTTCCAGAGAGCCAGGGCTCTCTATCACCCTCCCACACGCATAATGGAGGCTGGAGGGACATCAGTGGGCGTTATAACACGGCACAATTCGCACACTGGGTTCCTCGTCTCCTCGAGCGAGAGCTCGCACTCAAATCCCGGGGCACGTCCTCCTGGCTATAGATGAATGGGCGGCGGCGCGCGTACATCTCTTTTTGGCGCTGCCAGGGGTCTGGACTCGGCTCACCGTCACCATCTGCGTAATGTCGGTGAGCAGGTTGCAAACGGGGGGCGACAGCGCGGCAGGGGATCCCATCCCCACGGCCGTTTGGTCCCCCGTTGCCGCACTTTATGGCTTTTAACACACCGGTGTCCGATGGCTGCGCACACACACATCATGGGCCAATCCCCAACAGGCACCTCGTTCTTCCTTATCCCTTCTGCTTTCGCCTTGTGTTCCTCACCACTGTCAACCCCAGAGGGAAGGTGGGGTTGTTCGGGAAGTCGGGGTGCAGTTTGTTGCCGTGTGTGTGTGTGTGTGTGTGTGTGTGTGTGTGTACTGAGGGGGGTGTTAGCTGAGGGAGATACGGCGATGCAGCGGTGGTTTGCGCTGCTGCCTGGGAGCCCGTCCACACGTCGGAGGGCCGGCAGCGTTCGCCAGCTGTCAGGTTGCTCCCAACAAATGGTCCCCCGGGGCCTTGGCCCAGGTTTAATCGCACCACATCATTCACAGGCTGGATTTCCTTGTTTGCATGAATTTAGCCAGACTGTCGTCAGCAAACGCAGACACCCGCATCGCTGACAGAGAGAGAGAGAGAGAGAGAGAGAAAGAGAGAGAAATATTGTTGTAGTATTTTTGACTAGCTCACAGCCCATCCTAACCTCAAACAGTGCACCCAGCTCCTGTCTCTGGGCAGCATTTGGTCAGGCCCAGGGTAGCAGCGTGTCCGAGAGCGAGATGGATTACCGCGGATGCTCTCTCTCTCTCTCTCTCTCTCTCTCTCCCTCTCCACAAGCCCACTGTCCCCATGTCACTTTGCCTTGGAAAGCAGTTCCGATAAAAAATGAATGTGGATCAATTAAAGAACAGCGCGGGAGCTCGGCTGGATCCCCTGCTGCCGGGTGGGCGGTGAGGGTGGTGCGGGTGCTAGGACACCACCCAGGGGCCTGGGAGATGGGGTTTACGGTGGGAGAGAGAGCCATGTGCGACTGCCGTGTGTGATGAAATGCGAATAGCTGAAAAATCAAGTAATGCACCGTGTGTTTTTACACTCCCCCTGTACTGATTCCCCAAAAAAGGGGTCAACTCAGTTTGCACTCAGGGGAAGATTGAAATGTACTCTACAACTTTTTTTTTGTCCTTGTGCTTCATATCCCATGATAACGGGATGCCATCTTTACTCATGTGTTCAAATACTGTTCAGCTTCAGTCTTGAGCTACATATTTTGTCTTCACATTTTAATTCCACAATATGCAGACAATGATTTTCACGTTTTGTATGCATTCATTTCTTGTCATGTTGTTCTTGTTCTGTGTGACTATGACTAGATGGCTGGTGTGGAGGCAAGCATTCATTAGCTGCTTAACACCTTAACACTGTCCCTTCAGCTAATCTCTCAATCGGTGAAAAAAGGGAATGTTTTTCTGATGCTGAAAGTGGCAAGTAAGTTGCATCTGGGTGTAGCTCTTCAGTAAATAGCGAGGGGTGAGTGAGCAAGGTGGCGAGCCATGGGTGGTGGGGGTGGTGGTGGGTGGGTGGGGGGCGTACAGAGTGCTCATCGGGTGAGGTCAGGAATGGCAGTGATGAGCGGTTGCCATGGAAACCAGCTGAGCAACGCTTCAAGGCCCTTGACATATTAATGTTTCCCAGAAGAGAAAATGAGAGATGGAGAGTGTGTGTGCGTGTGCGTGAGAGAGAGAGAGAGAGAGAGACAGAAAGATGGAGAATAAGAGGTTGAAGGAGGGAGTGAACAAAGAGGTGACAGAGAGAGAATTAAAGAAAAGAGAGACAGAATGAGAGGGTGAGAGAGGTTAAGAGTGAGAGAGAGAGAGAGAGGTACACAGAGTGGGAAAATGACATCCATTTGGAGCGTAAAAAATAGCCAAGTCAAACTGATGTGCTATTGCAAGTCAGTCTTTCACTGACCCTCAGTAAGAGATGCACTCGGAGCTGGAGATCTCACATCATGACAAATCTGTCTGGAGAGCGCATTAGTGAGAGCGAATGCCCTGGCGGTGTCAGTGGAAATGAATCTATTGGGGAGGGAGTGCCCTTGCAAGCGAAGGCCTCCACACAGTCCCTAATTTGGTGTTTGGTGACAACTTCAGTTCAGAACCAACTCGAAGTATATTCATACAATTGACAAGAGACATGGTCTAGCGTCTAATCTTAGGTTGCTATTTCATGAAGTGGAATGACATAAAATCCATTTATCTATGGGTAAATGTGGAAAAAATATTCCTAGGAAAAAAAATGTTACAACCTTTCTTCCGGGTATACTGTGTGTGTGTGTGTGTGTGTGTGTGTGTGTGTGTGTGTGCGTGTGTGTGTGTATGTGAGAGAGTGCATCTTTTATTTGCTTGTTTATTTTAATCACCGCACATCAACTGTTCCTTTTTTAACATTCCAGAGCCTGTCGGTTTGGCAGTGAATGCAGGTGGGCCTTAGGTTTCCTGCGATCCCATTAAGATGGGCTTGTTTACCTGTTGCTCCTCAGGCTTTGGTTTGATGCCGTCTTCATTTCGAGCGTACACACACACCACAGCAAAACCTCTCCAGGAGGCACTGGCTTGTGATATTGAAGTGGTAAAAGCCCGAGTCCCACCGAATACATTTAGCTAATCTAAAGTTTCCGCTCGACGCCATCTCAAGTCTCAACCTGCCCATGTATTGCCCAAAAGAGAGTCTCAAAGTCCTGATATTTATGGGTGCATTAAACAGGTAAACAACAAAGATGATCAAAACCTGGAAAATACAACACTCACGGGCATCGTACTCAGATAGAATATGAAATGGAGTTATGGAAGGATCAGGCGACTTTAAATCATGACTGCATGTACACCACACATTTTTAAATCTTTCATGACAACACGTCACTTTTGATTCCTGAATGCACATGTATGCACATTAGATTGTGGTTATGTATTCTTACACCATACCAACCACTAGTATATCATTTCAAGAATAAAAAAAAGTATTTTATTAACATAAACATTCAGACTGCAAATGACCAAGTATGAATACACAACCGTAAACAGGTAAATAAATACAAGTTTAAAGAAAAATCAGCCGTTCGGTCGGAGACACTGACGTGTGGGCACACCAGAGTGGCTGAGATCTGTCACAGACCACTGGCCATTCCAATTCCACGCCACTCTCCACATCTGCCCCATCCCACCCCCACCCCCCTGCAATTTCCACCTCCGGGGTCATGCCCCCCACTACCCTCATCTCTCTCTTTCACCCCCTCTCTCTCTTTCCCTCGCTCTCTCCCTCTGGGGTAGATTAAGACACTGAATCACAAAGACTGCCATTCCAAAGGCTTTGATCCCCCCGTCGGCCACGCCGAGATATTAGACCGCTGACCTCAAACAAAATGGCAGTTGGCCTCGGCAGGCTGAGTAAACAGGTAATATCCCCTCCTTAAACAGACAATTTGGGAGATTGCTCGATGCAAATGCCATGTTCACCCAATCCTTGCCTCTCCCGCTTCCATTACACAGTGCAAAGAGGAGAGTGGAGCAGCCAGAATGAGCAATGAGCTTTAATAATTTATCGGCCTGCATGTCTAAGTTGGGCATGCCCTTAAGTGTTCTCTGTCTGATATGGAGAATCGGTGAGCAGGGAAAGGAAGAGGGGAGGACTGAGAGAATACACCCTCTCTCTCTCTCTCTCTCTCTCTCTCTCTGTGTCTCTGTCTCTTTCTGCCTCTCTCTTTCTCCATCCCTCTCTCTCTCTCTCTCTCTCTCTCTCTCTCTCTCTCTCTCTGACATGACAAACGAGCGGCTCTGCCGATGTGAACTGTGCTGTCTCTTTCCTGCCGACGACCAACACAGGTTCTCCATCCTGTTCTTAGGGTGGCAGATGTTTACTGACGGGAAACAACACCGATGCAGTGTTTTCCACAATGACAATGTTTACTCAGGTTAGTGCAGCCTCCAAATGCTGTGTCATAGTGCCTTATGTGCTGGGAGATAGAAGTCGGAGTAGTATGGTATAATGTCTTTAAAAGTAGTCATTTCAAGTATTAAAAAAGTAAAGCAAATGTTGATAGTCATATTAGCAAGACAAAGGTTTGATACAAGTTCATATTAAAAGAAACAGATTAAATCCTGAAAAGGGCACGAAAAAGGCATCACCATGGTAGAGGACATTGCTTGTTGAGTTACATGCATGCATGTATTCCTAACTTTATTATCTCTGAATGTAACATGGTATTCAATAGGAACTTACATTCTGGCAGTTTATGCAATGTAATGTGTACAGAATGCTTGACAGCAAGCAACTTCAACTGTGAACAGTTATTAATTCCCGGCTATGTGAATGGTTTTTGGAAGATTGTCTTTTCATTGGACTTTATCTACGGGTCCCAGTGGAGACATCAAGACTCAAGTGGCCCCAATAAGAGAGATCATCGCTGGGCTGGGACTGGAAGATATGGCCACGTATAATTGCAGGCGTGTGTGTTAAACGATTAGCACACAAAGTTTAGCCACATTAATTAAACCTGGTGGTCTCGCTAAGCGACTGCTAGCGTTTTTTTCCCCCGGCTTCGCTTTTGTTTTGGGGGTATTAGCCAATGCAAGGGACAAGTAAATCCTATTCAGATTTGGGTAGCAGCAACTGAGACAGTGGACAGTCCTGATGCAGTTTTTATGAGGGTGGGGGGCAGCTGTGGGAGGGCTATCATAGCCACACAAGACATCCATAATTTATCCTTTCGACCGATGGAGCGCTCACACTGGAGAGTTCTCAGCCAAACCCAAGCGCTGTCTGGTGGGGGTCGAAAAAAAAAAATTTGACAAACCCTTGCCCCCCTGTGTGTGTGTGTGTGTGTGTGTGTGTGTTTTCTACTCACATTTGAATATTTGCTGTAAGGAAGTGGAGCTGAAGGGTCTGAACTTTAATTTCACTGGTCATCACCAACCTCAAGCAATGACACTCTTCCTCCTCTGTGCTCATTTCAAGACAAATGATCACACAATTAAACTAATCTAATAAAGGTCATTGTCATTTCATATGTTAATACAATTTAGTATTCATATTTAGAGAAATAACATTTCTCATTCCTGTGTATGTTTTACAAATATGTATTAGTTCTTATGAATATAAACGACACGTTAAGCATGCTATGATTCAACATTGATTGTATCACACTGTGTACATGGTAATTTCCTGATGTCGCTTCCCTCTAAGCAAGTGGCAATCCTATGAAAAAAATATCTCAATTTTTTTGTGAATTCCAGATAATATGAATAAAAATGCAGATGGGTTGTTTTGATTAAGTGAACAACTAAATCAAATCCAAACAATCCACCTACAGTTTGATTGAAAAGCATAATAAAAATGATCTATGAAAATTCAAGACATGTACTGACAATTTTTTTTTTTTTGCTAATTAACTCTTCAAATGCTGTTGCATATTAAGATGTGTTTGTAATCTGGATGATAAACTAACAATGTTCAGAAGGAGGTTTTGGGATGATTGACAGCCATCACTCATCTCAACTTCTGCTTTTACAAGATTTATACCCTCCTTACGCCTCCCACCTCCTTTGTCCTTCACTACACTACACTAGTAGCTCTAAACACACCTTAGCCCTTATCTATAGGGGGGTTTGAGCTCACATTACCTCTTATCCACTTGGGGGGGGATTGCTTACACGCTATGACCGCTATGGACATCCTAGCACCACGGGCCAGCTATCGTGCCAAACATGCATATTCTCAGCACTCAGTATGAAGCATTCTGATGGGAAAACTAGAGCATTGCACGTTGTACTCATTAAATGGAGATTCATGTTTGCCCACAGGACACCACACACGCGAGCATATGCTACTCTGTGTCTGTTGTATATCAC